>NC_069386.1:124742500-124807500 GCF_027475565.1 Acinonyx jubatus | reverse complement strand
GACAGCATAATTTTATGCTAAAAATTTTGAATTTATTTTATAACAGAGGGCCACTTGAAACAACATTAACATTTCAGTGTTTCTTCTGTGACCGACTGAACCTTCCCTTCTTCACCAAACACATTATCTCTCTAGGACACAAACTTCATCTAGATTTTCCAAACTCTATACCATTGTTTATGGTTACAACCCATCTCATCTATTAGAACCCCCTCCATTTTTACTGAGGCTCAAATGCTACCTTGTCCTAAGAAAGCCTCCTCTCATCTCTCTTTGGGATTAGTTCTTCCACCTTCAGGGTCCCCAAAGCAATTTTTTCCCTCAGCTTCTGTCCTAATACTGCACATAACTGTCTCCTCTGTAAAATGTAAGTTCCTTGAGAGAAAGCACCAAATCGGATTACTGCATTATCTATAAATCTCATCCAGTTATTTTTCACTGTAAATGCTCAATCAACATTTTTTAGGTACCATATGGTATATGTTAATTTAGGGTTAACTGTATCTAACAGAAAAGTACATATTTAAAGCATAACCAAATACAGTATATTTTCAAAATTCTAAGAATCATCTATTGTAATTACACAAGTTACAGTGCATGACCTTCTATAATTCATGTTTTCCTGTCCACAACAGCTAATGAGCTAAGAATCTCACTTAGGCACTGCTTTGCTTTACTTTTTGCAATTCTTTTATGTGACTGAAAATTTCACTTCTTTAAAAGCAGTCTGCAATTTGGCTTTTTTTATTAATCCTCTTATTAGCTCTATGGCCAGAAAAATACAGTTAGTAGGCCACACTATAGCACTATTGCTTAACTGATTATAAGATGGACATCAAGGGATTTAAAGGCCACCATTCATTCTGGAAATGTCTCCTTAGTCTGCAGTATACCTACTATTTGACCAACGCAGCTGCAACATATCTTTTTTAATGGTATAATTTGTAACTCCTGTGACAGAGGAAGAGCATTTCCTGTACTTAGGAAAAGAGTTCACTGCCACTAAATTAGATTTTTTTGAGCAACCCAAAAAGAAATGATCCTAGACAGCATCCCTGGATCATTGATTCAACGGTGATCAACTTATAGGGAATTGGCCTGTGTAAGACACAACAGATACGTGATACACCGATTTACTGAGTTTTCATTTGTTGAGAGAACCAAAGAAAATGAAATCTGCCACAGCCATTTGTTAATTTTTGCCATTTTACCAACCAGTGAATTTTGTATAATCAAAGGTAGAAGTTATCTGCTTTGGGTCCAAATCTAGCTCCAAAATAATGTTTAAAAATTTTTTTAATGAATTTATTTCCAACATTTCAAACTCAGGGGATTATACACAGAAACCCATTTTTTCTTGCTTTTCCTGAGAAATAAGACTATTTTGAGACATGGGTCTCAGTTTCCTGTATGTCAAAAATTTAAGAGCTGGATAACAAGAACCCTACCTTCAGAATGCCTTATACTCACCATGCCTTCTTGCTGAGGCCAAAATTCAGTTACATTGAAGCTGCTACTTTTCATTTAAAGTAAATAGACTTGTTTTTCTACAGTTTGAAGATTTACAGCAAAACTGAGCATATAGTACAGATAATACAGTTCCCAAATACCTCCCGTATGTACATAATTTCTATTATTAACATCTTGCATTGATGTGATGCATTTGTAACAACTGATGAATCAATATTAAGACATTATTATTAACTAAAGCCGATAGCTTAAGTTCAGGTTCATTGTTTGTGTTGTGCAGTTCTACCTTTGGGTTTTAACAAATGCATAATGTCCTATATCCATCATTATAGTAACACACAGAAAAATTTCACTAGTATAAGAATCCCTTCTGCTTCACCTATTCATCTTTCCTCCCCTCCTCTAAATCTGTAGCAACCATTGATTTTATTTATTTATTTATTTATTTATTTATTTACTCTCACTGGACTGTGGCCTTTTCCAAAATCTCATATATTTGGAATCATAAACAGTATGTAGCCTTTTCAGATTGGCTTCTTGCGTTTTCAAATATGCTCTTAAGGTGTTTTCATATCTTTTCCTGGCTTGATAGCTAGTTTATCCTTATTGTGGAAAAACAGTCCATCATATGGACGCACCACTTTTTAGCAATTATGAATAAATATAATATGAATATTTGCATACAAATTTTTGTGTGGACATAACATTTCAAATTAACTGGGTAAATACCAAGGAGTGCAATTGCTGGATTGTATGTTAAGACTATGTTCAGCTTTTTAAGACACTGCTAAACTTTCTTCCAAAATGGTGGCACTATTTTGAAGCTTAGCAAAAACACTCATTGATTATCTCATAGATTCTGTAAGTCAGGAGTCTGGCGTGTATTAACTGGCTTCTTGCTCAGGGCTTTACAGGGTTGAAATCAATATATTGGCCTGGCTAGCATCTCCTAGGAGGCTCAATGTTCTCATGAAGCTCACTCTGGTCGTTGTCAGTATTTAATTCCTTGCAGTTGTAGGACCAAGGTTCCATTTTGCTTGTTTGCTATCGGTTGGGGATCACTCTCAGCTTCCAGACACTGCCTACAGCTCCTTACCACATGACCTCCTCTATAGATCCTCTCACCGTGCCACCAGGAGAATTTCTCTCATGCTTCAAATCTCTGACTTTGAGAAGAGCCCAGCCTTTTTCAAAGGCTCATTTGTTTAGTTCTGGCCCACCTAGAATAGCTCAGTTTTGACTGACCCATAATCAATTGAATTGGGACCGTAATTATATAAGCAAAATCCCTTCATTTCATATGTAACATAGGCTAATTATGGGTGTGAAATTCATCATATTCACAGTCCTATCCTCACTCAAGGGGAAAGGATTACATAGAAGCAGGGGAGGAATTCTGTGAACCAGCTCAGAATTCTGCCTAACCCAAAGAACAGTGAGTAGTATGAAACTGAATAACATTCATACAGATATTTTCATATGTGAATAAAGGCGTCACATATTTGGCCTGTTATACACTAGTTAATGTCACCTTAATGAACCTGCAGACATTTAAAGCAAGCTAATTCCTGACCTCCTAATTCTGTCATATTGGCCTAATCACTATGTGTAGTTTTCACAGAGAAAGAAAACAAATTGCTTTTACCTGAAACATCAGTTACATTTTTCTTATAAGCCTTTATCATTTATTGCATAAACAGTAACACAAATTGCTCACCATGACCTGACCCCTCCATATACTCTTCTCATTTAAAGATAATAGCATTACATATTTTGATGATTGACAGAATAATTTCTCTCTGTATATGTCCTTCTACCAGTATGTGTTAGAACTTTATTAAACCAAGCAGAGTTTTCATATAATCCTAGATTTTTTAATGCCCTGTTGTATGTACACAAAGAATGAAAAATGCCCCTTTGCCTGATGGACCAAATATCCTCCCCAAAACAGGTAGGTTCTCTCTTCCCTTCTGACCCATTTCCTATCCTCTGGATATCCTCATGTACCATCATTCATCTTGCATACTGAACCACAAAAATTTAATTGCATCTGTCTAAATTAATTAGACTCTATTGACAATTTAGCACAAATAATTTCAGTACCAAATTCTATGAAAGTATATTTATTTTTCACATGATGCTCCTCCATCTTTTTCCCAAAGAAAAAAAATTACTTCTCTCAGTATCCCTTACTCTACTCCTGGTTGTGATACTTTGCATTTTTTGAGCCTGCACCTGCCTCCTTCATGGGGATCTTAAGGGGGGGCTTACATACAGTCAGCCTTTTAATCAGCCAGGAAAGGGATGCTGTCCCCATAGCTCCTCCAACTCTTGGTTGGAAGGAAGGTAAGGTGAACTCATTCATTAGAGAAGCTTCCCCATGCCTTCCTGTTGTTTATAATCAACTTGTTTGAAAGTAACATTTTTAGTGATTTGCAATGATTATCAATTTTGAAGTGATTACCAATCCCTAGAGAAAAACTAACTCTAATGGAGTATTGATTTTTAGGTTTTTCTTTTTTCTTCAGCATCTCTGCTATCTTAATCTTTCATAGCAAGATGAAATCAAAGAAACAAATCTGTTCATAAATGACATGGTGATATTTGGAGTAGAAAAACTATAGGCAAGAGCCAAGACAGAAGAAGGAAGAAAAGGGATGGGAGTTAAAAATGAAAGCCAAGGGGCGCCTGGGTGGCTCAGCTGGAAAGCTTCCAACTTCTGCATAGGTCATTATCTCCTGGTTTGTGGATTCGAGCCCAGCATCAGGCTCTGTGCAGACAGCTCAGAGCCCTGAGCCTGCTTTGGATTATGTGGCTCCTTCTCTCTCTGTCCCTCCCCCACTCACACTCTCTCTTTCTCTCTCTCAAAAATAAACGTTAAAGAAGAGAAAAGAAAAAAGTGAAAGCCAAGACTGACTGGATTCAGACTATTATTAAAATGTTCCCAGCAAAAAGCAAAAGAAAGAAAACTGTCTAGGTAATGAGAGAGAAAGTCATGCTCAACCAAAATACCAGTCTTAACATAAGAAACTCATGTGACAAACATTAAAGAGTATACATGTCCAACATTTTTAAAGCTTTTTTAATGTTTTTTATTTCAAATAAGAAAAAAACTTTTTTTTCTAGTTTTTTAATGGCTTAGATTAGACTAATCTATTTTTAGAACAAAAATAATTTCTTTAAACTTGGTTTATTTAATGTCCCTTCCAACATTTCCAGATCTAAGTCAGATTCTTCATGCCTTTTTGACAAAGGAAATTCCTCTGCATTTGATAGGCATTAAACCTCTTCAAAGAATGCTTATTTATAAAACAATGAATTAGTTGTTTGGGGAATTAAAAAATGAGTATGAGATAAAATGAGTAAAGTTCATTTTCAAACTTGGAAAGACCACAACCAAACAAATATTAAACAATCACAATTAAATAAAAGTACATGTGAGAATAATTTATTGATAATTATATCCTTTTTCATCTCACTAAAAAATTCATTTATTAAGACTATGGTATAAAAGAGAAATTTCCAATCATTAATACATGTATTCTAAAAGTGATTTTTTTTTGAGATATTTTGTGTAAGAACATTGAAGATGTTCTCTAGCTCTTTACTCAGTGTGGTTCATGAACCAGCAGATTTGGCATCACCTGGGAGCTTGCCAGAAATGCTGAATTTCAGACCCTACCCCAGATCTACTAAATTAGAATTTCATTTTAACAAACCCCAAGATAATTAGTATGCACATTAAAGTCAACGTATAGAAAGCACAAACTAAATGATCTCAACTTTAAACTATATATAGCTTAAGCCTTGTATTATTTACTTCTTATCAATGGTACGTAGCAACTTGCCCAATAATAAATGTGTAAACAATCAAAGGAATGAATAACTGCAGATTGTTTACTGAAACAGCTTGTTAAAATGACTTATTCTATCCATTGATTTACAGTGATCCTGTATGTATCTCATGCTTACATTGCATCATTACATCTTAGCTTAGTGACATGGTTCCTTTTTATTGTGGAAAGTAGTGCTTAGAGAATTTATGGAGAATATAAATATACATAAGTATTATTTATTTTTCATTATGGCCACTTTTGGAGTCTGATTAGGAAACCTTAATTTTTTTTCCTGTCCTGGGCATCTAGAACAAATTATTCTCATGTATTACATCATGTATAGTCCAGAGACCAATGCTAGGGCCGATTCTGTATCAAGTGCCAGTATTTAAGAGTGACTATAAATACCAAAGACAATCTTTTGCAGTTTTCTCAAATGAATAATTGAATTTAATTTCCTTTATAATAAATCATTCAATTTGAATAGTTTTATACTTCTTAAAATAGAGCAAGCATTTGACCTTTTAGCCATCACATGATTTTATATTTAGTCACTTTAATTAAGGAAGTTAAATTCATTTAGGGAAAAATTTGAAGGAAAATTGTTCAACTTAATGATGTTTGAGTTTCACAATATCCAGCCTGGGGAGCATGGAGTTTCAATATCCAAAAGACACATTAGCCTATCTCTTGCCATTTCAATGTCACCATATCTAACATATAATCCCAGTGCTTTTTCACACATTTTCTCATATAATCCAAGTGCTTTTTCACACACTTTCTTACCCCTCTTATAATAATCTTGAATAAAAAGACTGCTGGCAAGTACAATCTTTTTCGTGATTGACATCTAAAATTAGTTATGCATAACCAACACATATCTCAAATTAATCACTGATTTTAATATTAACATTCACATGTAACAATAGGAATTCAGCCCCATTTTCTGCCTATAAGTTGGGGACAGCTTACACATCAACCATGTTTATTTTACTCTTCCCCATATTTGTTGTGAAAACTGATATCCTAGCTATTTTCTATTGGGGCCATAGAATTTCAGAGACCAAAAATAAGTGCTTTAAAAAAAAGCTTTCAAAAAATGTAGGCAAATAACTCTATTTTCTATAAAGAAGTATTTATATTTATCTTATAAAAGGAAATTGAGATTTGAAGATAAAAAGTGAATTGCCTGAGACTGAAAAAACAAAACAGATCAATATGCTGCCTCTCAAACTGTATACACAAAGACTTTATTACAAATAATTCAATGGTTGGAATTCTCCTAACGAAGGGCTTCTCAGGTTTTCTCATCATTATTTTATTATAATGCTGACTAAAAATGACAGTGTGAGAGGTTCAGTGTGACCATTTCAGCCAAATAGTCTGGAACTAAAGAAGAGTGACTCTGACAAAAAGAACTACAGAATGGCACAGAGAGAAACACACAAAAAAGTCTTCACAAATCAGTGATAACACTGGATGAGATTTTCAAGAACAGGAATGGAAACTAAGGCAAATAACAAACTGAGAGGCATTTATTCAAACAAATCACTGAAATGCAGTTTTAGCTCATGGCTGCTCCACGCTATCCTTTTATCCTCCTCACCAACCTCCACATGGGCACAGTAATGCTGGGACAACCAATTAACACCGAAAGGGGCACAAAACCTCCATGCCCCTGGGTGTTGGAAACCATAGCAATGCCAATGGAAAATGAATGGAAAAGACCAATAATGCACCAATCCTGACGAGGAAAAACAAGAAACTGACAGACTAGCCTAAAATTGATCAGGAAACTCTGGGGAATGAGACATAGTGTGCTTTGATACATTCACATATAACTGCAGAGCTCTAGAAGGCTGTGGACATGAGCAAAGATGCATACATTCTTGTGACAGACTGGAGTGTTATGTATACATCCCTGCTTGAATGTAAGACCATATGCAAGAGCAGAGAAGATAAGAAAGAGCTCAAAAGAAAGATAAAACTGGGGAGCATTTGTATACTACTAGAACACAGAATGCATTCCCCAACCCTCAAACGGGTCCATCAGCAATACTCCGCTCCATAAACTCTAGCCATCTCAATTGCTCTAGACTCTCAGTAGGATATCCTTAACCCTAGGAATCTTGCAAGCTCTGCAGGTTTCCATTACCTCAAAGATGGCCTGGAAACCATCTTAAGTTGTAAGCTGAAGCAATCATAGTACATACCTCATTTGTTCCCTCTCTCTCAGGGTCACTGTTTTAATCTCCTCATGTCCTGTGTCTTGAAACCATTATCTCATATATTCTCTGTTTTGTTGTCATTACTGTTTTAGGTAGGACATTAAATCCAGTTGCTTGTTACTTCAATTTGGCAAGGGAAAAAAAAGCATTTCCTACATCCTTTTGACACTTTCCCGTCACTTTTTGAGCATTTATTTATGGGTCCACAGGATCTTTCCAGACTCATCTCATATTGTCCTTTCCTAAGAAGGAGTCAGCCATTTCTCCAGGAGCCCTGGTTTCTTTTATTGGAAAATGGATATTAAGAAGACAAGATCTTGGTGTTAGCTGTGCTCACTGGTTATGAGATGACACTTCCAGTCTCGTAGCTGTGTCTTAATAAGTTATTGGATATTTGGTCTGGAGGCCTTAAAGATTTTTCCTTTCTTATTGGAGTTGAATAATTTTATTAATATATATGACTTGGGGTTAATCATTTTTGGTTAATTTTTCACAATTATTCAGATGTTCTTTCAATACATTCACTCAAGCCTTCTGTTACCTGGGGAATGATCTTGGTTTATGGATTTAAATATTTAGATGTATTGTTTATTCTTCTTCAGGGCTTTCAATTGTATACATTATTTCAATCAATTAATTATTCACCACTATATTTCTGATTTGTTTCACTTCTCACTTTAATTTTCATGGTTGTATATTTAACTTTCTTCAATGTCTCTTACTATATTTTCTATTGTAATCTATTCCACTTAGTCTATTATTGTCTTATAATTTACCTTTCATATGGAGGTGATTATGTTTTTTTCCCAGCCAACCCTGTTTCAATCAATCTGTTTTTTAATTTTTTTTAATTTTGAATTTGTAATTAAAAATGGTTTCTAATTTCCCTAAATACATTCTGAATATATAAAATCAGTTTTAATATATTGAATTCAGTTTGGATGAGTGAATTTTATCAAAGGTGTATCATTCCTTATTTTATGTTTTCTTAAGTTTTTGTATTCTTACTTAGTCTCTATCTATTCATTTTGTGGATTTGAGGTTCTTTACAAGATTCCTAATTCACTAAGATGCCCTTCTATAAGTACAAGAAGTTTCCATTTGTTTAGTTTACATTATTTTGTTTGATCCTAGAAAGATAATTAAATTTACTCCATTTCTTTGTTCTGTTTCTTTATTTTTTTCAGTGCCCTCAAATTGCCACATTTATTTCTTTTGCTTTTAACCATTTAATTTCCAAGTGACACCTATTCGTAACTTTTTACCACTTAAGTTATAAATCTGAAAGACGACCACCTCAAATTGCATGTGTTTTAAGCTCTGTAAGCAATACTCTGACCTAGCTGGGAATTTTTCTTTCTTTCTTTCTTTCTTTCTTTCTTTCTTTCTTTCTTTCTTTCTTTCTTTCTTTCTTCCTTTTTTTCCTTTTTTTTTGGTATTCTCATATATAAGGTAAAAGTGATCTTTATGGAGAAGTTAAAGAGCAATTTGAGATATGCTGATAGGTCCCCTCTTCTCTTTTCCCTTGCAATTTTTCTTAAATTACCCTTGTTCATGACAAAGATTGCAACAAGAGTATGAGGTATGAGAGATTGCTGGCTGGGATTTGGTATTTGTTTATTTTCACCTGCATGAAAAGTTTGGGCATTTTTTGTCTTCCAGTGTTTTGTTTTCTGTTTTGTTTTGTTTTTGTTTGTTTGTTTGTCTTCCAGTTATTTTCAAACCACATTTTTTTGGTAGTTTTATGTGTTCTCCTTGATGTTCTGGGTTTTTTTATTTGCTGTTCGAAGGATATTAGAGGACAGATTTAGGTTGCTGTCACTGTGTTAGATTCCCTGGTTTTTACTTATTTATAATATTAAATACCCAAAATTCAGATTTAATTTCTAAATATTAATTACTGGTACTTTTTTTATGGCTTCCTTCAGGGTTACAATACTTTTGTACACATCCTTAGTATTATCAAAAGTATTTTAAATACACTTTCTTATATAAGTTCTAAATACTTAAAATAACTACTCAAGAGCTCATGATCCATAACATGTAACTAAATCTTGCTAAAACTTACCCATCTTTTAGCTGCTGTCACCTATGTTAAATGCTTGTTTATTTATCATAATAAAATTTGTTTTTTATTGTCCTACAAGTAAATATTCTAACTTTGATATTTGGCCTTCTTTACTAAAATTATAATACATACTAAAACTTGTCACACTGTATTTCTCATATTAATGTTTTTCTTTAAAAAAATATTTCATGTTTTTTCCTTCTACACTTATCTTTAGAAAGTGAGAAGTTCTAATTTCTCTTATGTTTGTATTCAAATGAAGTTAAAAATAATTCATTTTAGTGTTGGTATCTTTTTTATAGTACAAAATTTAAAAACCTTTTGAGATTTTTTAGACATTCTTTTAAAAACAGCACATACCACACTATTCAATGAGAATCCTAGGAATTAATTAATAAGTGAGAATCCATCACTCAGTACAATTTAACTTTGATACAATACCTCATTTTCGAAGGCACTGTGGTTACTCGTCTTAAATATAAGACAAAGTCTTATGTATATGACTACTATTTACCCTATCTTCAAGGGTAAATAGTAGTCATATAAATAATATCCTAGCTCAATAAAACAGAAACAAATCACATGCTCAATGAAGAGATCTAAAAAAGTCTGAGGAAGCCCAAATGCCTAATTTTGACCAAGCAGATATCTTTGAGCTTTCAATGATAATAGACCTTGAAGATAAAAAGTGTTAGCAGACTAGAGAGTAGAACAAATACCAAGGTAAATGAATAATAGGAGCAAAGAACAAGGACACCAAAGATATATATTAATTCAGACAAACAAAACAACCCCGAATGGTTTTCATATCTTGTAGTTATGCTCTAATTGTGGAGGACATCGGATGTCATGCAAGAAAATTTAAATTTTACATTTTTTGTCAGCGAATGATTGTTCATAAAGAGGTTTAAGATTGTTTTTACATCTAAAAAATGTTTAATGTTTATTTATTTTTGAGAGAGACAGAGACAGGATGCGAGTGGGTTAGGGACACAGAGAGAGGGAGACACAGAATCTGAAGCAGGCTCCGAGCTGTCAGCACAGAGACCGACACAGGGCTTGAACCCACAAGCTGTGAGATCATGACCTGAGCCGAAGTCGGACACTCAACTGACTGAGCCACCCAGGCGCCCCAGACTGTTTTTACATTTTAAGAAAATTAGTTTGTCATCAGTGTAGATAGAAAGTTAGAAGTAGAGGCAAGGGAGTCAGGAAGTATTATAATAACACAGAGAAGAGGGCATAAGCATTGTCTTATGAACACAGGTTACATTCTTGATCCTAAAATGGATTATTCTGCTCTTACCATTTAAGTTGAAAGATAAATTATAATTCATTTTTTTAATACCATAAAATATTTATACTTCAGAAATACAACTGTATATGTTAAATGAAGAGCATACTGTGTATATATTTTCACACTTCAGTAATAGTAATTATAAGCCATCCTCTCAAATTTTAATCAGAGCTATGGCTTATTTTTTCAATCCACCATGTCTTGTAATATAAACATAAAGACAATTAGAATCATAACATCAGGGAGAGTAACCTTGGAAATGAGGACAGGGTGACAAAAATAATCTTGCTATGTTTATTCTAGTCATTTTTATTACACAATTTATCCTTGTTTTTAAAAATAACTAAACATTTTATAGTCATACTATAATCAAGAGTTTTAATTATATATATATATATATATATATTATGTATTATTTGCATCTTAAACCACTCAAATTTGACATAAAAGTTTGAAAACAAAATGTTAAATGGTATTAATATATGTAGATATTCAGAATTTTCAAACAAATGATGCTCATATATTTTACATAAAACTTTCATACAAGAAATTAGAATGCACAATTGATAACAGTGAGAGCTATTAAATTATGTTTAAATTTATAATATAAGAAGAATCAATCACCTATTACCCTTCTGGTTAATGTTTCAAACGCGGTCACAATCAATGTGCCCATATACCACTTTAAGATAAACCAGAACTTCATATATTTCAAGAAGGAAGTACAGCATAGAGGCTTAAAGTCTCATATCTGCTGTGACATCACCTAGATTTTATTCCTTGCCATGCAAATTACAAACTTTGTACCTAATGACATGTAAACTTAATCTCTCTGTGACTTAGTTTTCTTGACCATAAAATGAAGCGGGGAGCGGGGGGGGGGGGGGAGGGAGCCTTAAAGGTTTGTTGCAATAGAATAAAATGATATATATAAGACCCTTAGATTCATGCCTGGTGCACAGTGTAGTGATTACTAAAGTTAATATTAAAGAGGAAAAATACTCAGGTACTTATGGAATCCTGTAATTGCAGAACTCAGAACTAAATAATCCATTCTTAAAACCAGAATCTACAGTTACTTACAGGTTTTACAGTTTCCTTATCATCGTTCTTTCTCTTTCCTTCTCTTTCCTCTGCATTGCCTTTTAGAATGTGATCACCTATGATCATTAGAATTTTTACTGCACAAACTGTTTGGTTACAATGCTACCTGAGATCATATTAGGTTGAAGAGGTCACAGGATTAGAGAGAAAACCCCATTTATAAGGTACTGACTACTGACTCCCCCCAAAAGCTAAGTTTATTAGGTTTACTGTAGTAACCTAGAACACCAATTTAGCAGAGTCCTACCGGTATCCCAAAAGTGAAAAAAATAGGGAAGGATGTGTATAGGGTTTTTGAGCCTAAGCTGAATTAATTTAACATGCACTTGGAAAGTAGGAGAAGAGATGGAATTGAGTAAAATTTACTGGTGGACAAAGCAGGATGAGAGTCTTGAAAAGCACCTTGATTTTGGCTCAGGTCATGATCTCACGGTTGTGAGATCAAGCTCTGCATTGGGCTCCATCCACACTGAGAGTGGAGTCTGCTTGGGATTCTGTCTCTCTCTCTCTCTCACTGTGCCCTTCCCCCACTTATTCTCTCTCTCTCTCTCTCTCTCTCTCTCTCTCTCTCTCTCTCTCTTTCTCTCACACACACACACACACACACACACTAAATAAATAAACATACATACATAAAACAAAAGAAAAGCAATGTTTCATGAAAAAGTTGTTAGTCACAGTCTTGAATGGTAAACTCATTAGTAGATTCAGCCTAACCTTTGAGAAGCAGATATTTCCAGAATCAAGCAGCTAAGTTAATTTTACTTGGTCTCAGTATGGTTCAAGACATGGCCATAAAATATTCCTGATCCCAGAACTGTTTAACCCAGGGACAGTGAATTAATTACATTTTCCAAAGGGAAGCATATAATCTAGAGAAAGAAGCAGAAAAAACATCCACCTGAGATAAATCCACAATGCTCATGTAGAATGGTTACTGTGCAAAGCACAACCAGCCTATCACTGGTAGTCCCAATCCTGGGGAGCTAGAGAAGGTCCAAAATGTCACATGGGAGTAGGCAGAGAAGACTAGGAGAGACGGTAGGAGATTAGAAGAGTTCAAGTGAAGCAGGTTTGTAATGGAAATAGCATCTGAGATTACCAGCAACCTCTAGAAAGAAGTGGCCATGGCCAAGGCCAAGGGCAAAAAAACTCAGATCTTCTCTGTAAAACCCCTTGCCAAAAATGATCTCTCCTTTTCTGAACACCTATTGAAGTTATTGTTGACACAATGCATTAGGAAATTAATCATACTAAATGCTATGGCTTATGTTTAAAAATCATGATATTTATTAAGTCTTTATGTATTTTATTATTCATTTTTAGCATCTTTAGTGTAAGTATATACTCCAAGAACTATGCTATAAATTTGTATCTCCAATAATACTTCAGTAGTGTTTGATATAGAGCATGTACTAATAAATGGTTATTGATTACTTGATTGGAAAGTGGCTGTTTAAAGAGAACTTCACACACACACATACACACACACACACACACACACACACACACACATATCATGAATTCATGTATTTTTACTGTGGCTCTTTGCCACGGTAGATGATCTAGGCACCCAGCTCTCTCCAAAATAGAGTCGAATCATTCAGACAGTTCTCAACAAGAAAGAACAGCATCAAGCAAGTGATAGAACGCAAATCTGAAACTGAGGTGGTTAGGTCAAAGGCTCTGCTTACTCTATTTTCATTGCAACAGCTTTATACAGTCAGCTTCAATGTAGAAAGAAAACTACAACATAAGAAATTAATCAATCTCGCTGTAAGTCAGAATGACTAGACTTGAACAGGTATTGGTTGAGGCAAGGGTTTTCTTCCATTTCCAGAAGATTCAGTTACATATAGTTATAAGTCAATTACTGGAAAAGTGAGGAAATTATAAATGGGGAGAAACATTTTATTTAAAAAACTCATTTATTAGAAAGTCTTGTAATAAAGTAATATCCTTTATGATTATGTTTGGTTATTTCCTCATCTAAATTGGAATTGTTTCCTCATTCATTTAGTCTAGACACCGAAAACTAAAAGAGGTACTAAATGTAACCTCTAACCTGAATTACAGTGTAGCAAAATATAGCCTATGCTGTATTACTTTGCTATTTATTTAGCTGCTGTAATAATGCACCCCTGTGTTAGTTCTGTCCTAGGTGAAATGGCAATGTAAATATTTTATGACCCATTTTCTTTCTTTAGGGAAATCAGTGAAGTGTCTGGAGGAGAAGAATAAACATGTAGAAAACTCCAGAGAACAGTATCATAAAGTAGTTTTAAATGATTTGTAATAATGGCTGCACAGAAAGCAATTAAGTCTTTAAACTGAGAGATGCAGGACAGAATAGTAGCAAGGTCATGAGGAAAACAACAGAAATGACAGCACTGAGACCTGAAGGTCAGAGAGCTCTGGGTTCAATTCAAGGAACTACCACTTCTGTAAACTTGGGCAAATCATGTAAATTCTCTGGGCCTTGGGTTCCCTATCTTTAAAATAAAAGATTAATTAGTTTTTTTAGCAAGCCAAAGATGTAAAAGTTAAATGACACAAGTCATTTAATATATTAGATACTATACCTACTACACAGGAAAAACTCAATAAACATTAACAATTATTTAATTACTTACCTCCTACTGTATACCAAGCACTGAACTAAAATCACTTTAAATGTTTTATTTATCTTTTTCACTTAATCATAGGAAGATGGTTCCTTATGAGATAGGCATCCTCAATTTGCAGATAGGAAAACTGAAACAAATATAGGAAGTCATGTTCATCTAATGTAATAAAGGGAGGAAACAACTTTAAATACAGCTTTTTCCCCCTCATTCAAGAGCTTGCATTCTTAACTATTTGTCAGCAGCACCTCTTATTATCATTGCTAAAGGAATGGTTGAATCGACTTATAGATGAATATCTACTTATTGCATCCTAATATAACAAAGATGATGGTAGCTTTCCCCATCCAATCTTCAAAGCAAAAAATAGGTAACTATAAAATATATCACATTTTTCATCTTTCATTTTGAGGAACTCATTTCTCAGATTCTGTCTTGCCACATACCAGCTATCACATGTTGATCCTACTCTTTTTCTGTTATCTGTCCATAACAGATTTGTGACTTATCTTTTTAATTTCTTTGAAGTCTGAGGTCTCATTTCACTCTGCTTGGGTCTTTGGGTTATAACAATTGTGAAGATCTGAGAACCTCTGTGGTGTTGAATAATTCAAATCATTATATTTTCTAAATCCAACTTTAGTACAAAAGCAAAACAGGAGTTTGCAGACTCATGTCTGCTTTACAAGCAAATTACAAATTATTTCCACAGAAAAAATTGTATCTGACAGGCCAAAAAAATATGCAAACACTGTTCTCTTTAAAGACTGACAAGTTAATAATATACTTATCGAGTTCCATGAACATTTTTTATTTTGACTTTCATCCATCTATATATCTTCATAAGACTAGAATGCTCCTTAATTCATTAAGTGGCTAGGGTTGGGGGTTTTCTAAAATTTGAAAGGCCATCCTCAGTAAAAGATTTAAAATTTTAAGACTATTACCAAGAGGACCTATTTTAATATGGCTGAATATTTGTAGTAGATTATTTATCTCCTTTTTTTAAAACTGTGAGACTGTGTGGGGAAAATATCTACAAGCACATCAATGAGCCAGAAGGAATTTTAGGCATTTTACAAATGTTTCACTTATCCTGCAGAGTAGACCGGATTCTCCACTTTACAGATGAGAAAATGGAGGCGCAAAGGAATTAAGAAACAATTATTAACTTGTAAAGTTGTGACCTATGAGGCTTTATGCAGGGTTTTTATTTTGCCTCCCCTCCAGTTATCATTTCGGGAGCACTAAATTGTCCTCTTAATTAGCAAGTTGTTCTTCAATTAGAGAGAGGCAGAGAATTCACCTTGAAAGCTTTCAAAACTGGATGAGCTTGGTTCTACAGCCCAATGTCGAGCACAATAGTTTGTTTCTGTTTAGAATGAAACTTGGCCCCTGATGATTCTGATCTCTACTACAAACACCTCTACATACCAGAGCTCCAAGCAACACTTAAAGGGCTGACTTCAAGAACTGCCATCTAGAATCCTCAAATGCGCATGTAACATAAGTAAAAATTAACATCATTTCTATAGGTTGGCGTCTGGTTGGCCTTCTTTCTATTCTGTCATCTTTTTAACTTCCTGTTAACACACTTGACAGTAATTACATGTTAGAAGGTGGAGAAAAAGACACCTTCAGGAGAAGTCAACAGGACCATATCATCTAGATCATTTGTCCCACATAAGACATCAGCCAATGTTTTGGGAGAAAACTTGCCCAGCTATTTCCTCACATCTTTAGTTGGTAGACTTTTCAAAATATTTGCATAACTGAATTTTAATACAGAATCAAAACCCAATGACCTAGGGCAATGCTAAGAAAAGCAAGAGTGGGGGATCTACTGCAAACTGCTCCTTAAGGACAGGAAGTTCCTACCTCACTACAGGGGTCTCTTGCTCCTTAAGGACAGGAAGTTCCTGTCTCATCACGGGGTCTCTTACTTATGGGCACATAGAGGGGTCCTAACTAAAGGGAAGCACACAGATAGGTCTCTTGGGGACCAGAAGCACTTAACCTCAAGCCAGACTAGTAATTTAAAACCAGGCGCTATTAAACCAATTAGATTTTTTTTTTTTTTTTTTGCAATTTCTGAAGCAGAGAAAATTCATTGGACCTCATTTTGAAAATGAGGTAACAACGACTTCTAAAATATCACCAGGTTGCAGAAAATAAAGTATCAAATTAACAAGTATCAAGTAACAAATTAATGGGATTCTGACTTCACTCAAAATAGAATGCCTATGATTGGCCCTTACTGAATAATAATGCTGGAAATAGCAGATGAAGATATGGCAAAATATATATATATTAAAACCACTAATGAAGCCCACCTCCAGTCAAATGTCTAAGATTATTATCAGGACCCAAAAATGACAACAGAAACAAATAAAATTTGCTTGGAAGGTTTTCAATACAATATTTCTGAGCAATTAGTTGTCTTGACAAAAAATACATATTTCTTAACAAAAATAATCATGGTAATATTCTTCAAGAGTATTCAGTCAATAAAATAGAACCAGAGCAAATCCTATAACAGAATTAGAGACCTTGAGTTCAGAGCAGTTTCCTGTAGAGGAGATGTCTAAATCAGATATGATTTACTTGTAAATCACCTCTTTTAAACTTCAAGCTAAGTTTCCATCAATTTAAATCCACATTTTGTTGTTCAGTGATACAGCATGGGATGCTTCTAGCTGTGTAAACCAGAGATAATATTTAATACTGCATTGTAAAGAAACCGATTCTGGCTAAATTAATCTAAATGGAATTTTATCTGAAAGATATAGGAAGTTCACAGAATAAAAAGGAAGGAAGACAAATGAGTTTAGAAGAGATGGGAAAAAGAAAGCTACACATCTCAGCACTACAAACAGAGCCACAGCTCCTGTCTAGGGATCAATTCTAGAAAGGATGATTCCAACCATCCCAGGCCTCTGGTCCACTCCCCCTAGCCTTGGTTCTATGTGGCATTTTTGGCAAGTTGAAAAATTTGTTTGCCTTTATTTCCATATATAGTGAAAGAAAGTGGTCCAGTTCATTCTTTCACATATAACTGTCCAATCTTCCCAACACCATTTGTTTAAGAGACTGTCTTTTTTCCATTGGATATCCATTCCTCCTTTGTCAAAGATTAATTGACCATATAACTGTGGGTTTATTTCTGGGTTTTCTGTTCGATTCCATTGATCTATGTGTCCACTTTTATGCCAGTATCTTACTGTTTTAATTACTACTGCTTTTTAATATAACATTAAGCTGGAATTATGATACCTCCAAGTTTTGTTTTCTTTTTCAAGACTGCTTTTGGCTATTCCAGGTCTTTTGTGGTTCCACACAAATTTTAGGATGGTTTGTTCTAGCTCTGTGAAAAATGCTGGTGGTATATTGATAGGGATTGCATTAAATATGTGGATTGTTTTGGGTGGTATAGACATTTTAACAATATGTGTTATTCCAATCCATGAGCATGAGATTCTTTCCATTTCTTTGTGTCATCTTCAGTTTCTTTCATCAATATTTTAGAATGTTCAGAGTACAGATATTTCACCTCTTTGATTAAGTTTATTCCTGGATATTTTATCATTTTTGGTGGAATTATAAATGAGACTGTTTTCTTAATTTCACTTTCTGCTGCTTCATTATTAGTGTATAAGAATGCAACAGACTTCTGTACACTGATTTTGTATCCTACAACTTTACTGAATTCATTTATCAATTCTAGCAGTTTTTTGGTGGAGTCTTTAGGGTTTTCTATATATAGTATCATGTCATCTGCAAATAGTAAAAGTTTTACTTCTTTCTTACCAATTTGGATGCCTTTTATTTATGTTGTCTAATTGCTGGGGCTAGAACTTCCAATACTATATTGAATAAAAGTGATGAGATTGGGCATCTTATCTTGTTCCTAACCTTAGGAGAAAAGCTCTGTTTTTCACCACGGAGTATGATGGTGGGTATGGGTTTTTCATATAAGACCTTTATTATGTTGAGGTATGTTCCCTCGAAGCCCACTCCACAGAGGGTTTTTATCATGAATGGATGTTTATTCCTTTATATTTATATGAAAACACTTGTTATTACACTTTAATATTGAAAAACCTAAAAAAATCATTGATACATGTAATTGTATAAAAACATGAAAACTCTACTTGACATAAAAATACTACAAACAAAATCAAAAGTAAAAGTTAAATTGTGAAAAGTATTTGAAACTCATTTCCCAGCAGGAATATATCACTGATACATAAAGTGATCCTAAAAGTATGTAAGAAAAAGAGAAACAACTCAAAAGAAAATGACAACCTACTGAATAGATAGTTCACAGAAGGTAAAATATAAATGCCTCTTTATGAAAGGATGCTCAACTGCTCTCACTATGATAAAAATGCAAATTAAGACTACATAAATATATCTGTTTAACCTAGGAGATTGGCAAAGATCCAAGTTTGGAAATGTACTTTGTTTAACCATATGTGCTAGGGAAAACCAGCACTCCATACATTTCAGATAGTTCAAATGCGTGCAACATGTATGGAAGGCAGTTTGGCAAGGTATCACCTTGGCACATTAACCCTATAAATATTCCTCCACGTGCAAGAAAGCACACATGTACAAAATTATATATTATTCTGTATATAGCAAATATGCATAAGTTTGTAATAGAAAAGTTTGAAAACAACCAGCATGGCCACCATTAGGAGTATTTGAATGCTTTATTTTATATATACATACTATATATTTATATATGCAACTGAATAACATTCACACTAAAAGGTGAATGGGTGAGGTGCTGGGGTGGCTTAGTGAGTTGAGCATGCAACCCTTGCTTTTAGCTCAGGTCATGATCTCATGGTTCATGAGTTGGAGCTCCACATCAGACTCTGCACTGACAGTGCAGAGCCTGCTTGGGCTTTTCTCTCTCTCTCTCTCTCTCTCTCTCTCTCTCTCTCTCTCTCACTACCCCACCCCACTCTCTCTTTCTCAAAATAAATAAATAAACTTCAAAAAAAGTGAATGGGTAATTCGTCCATGCACCAGTATAAATAGATCTCATTTGAATCTAAAAAACAAAATGAATGAACAAACAACAACAAAGAGAGGAATAGGAATAGACGCATAAATATAGAGAACTGGTGGTTGCCAAAGGGGAGGCTAGAAGGATAGACAAAATAAAGGGAATTAGGAGGTACAACCTTTCAGTTATAAAATAAATCACAGGGATAAAAAGTACAGCATAGAGAATACAGTCAACAATACTGTAATACATTTATCATTGTGTTTCATAATGTATATAATTATTGAATTATATATGCTGTTTTATGCCTGTAACCAACTTAACACTACATGTCAAATACACTTCAATAAAAATTATTTTTAATAAGGAAGACACTGTAGTTAAAAAAATGAAATAAAACTAAATGATCTCAAAGTGTATTATCTGATGAAAAAAGCAGACAGAGGAACAAAGTCAGTGTACTTCTTTTATATAAAATAAGTACATGCATGCTATTTGTTTATACTGCCATAAACAATCTTTGAATCAGTATGCTAAAACTAATGAACGGGTACATTAGGGGTGTGTGTGTGTGTGTGTGTGTGTGTGTGTGTGTGTGTGTGTAAACGGGGTTGGGACTAGCATTTGGAGTATGGTTGTAGGATCAGGAGCAAGACCTACCCATTCTATGCCTTTCTCTTTTTTTCTACTTTTGAACCAAATATTAATAATTTTAAAGGGTAAGAAAATCTGTTAGCATATCGAATAACTATATTTGTATTACTCTTCTATTCTTCCATGCCAATGAAATTAAGTGTGAGTTACTTTAATGCAGGTCTTATAACATTAGAGTTTGCCACATTAACAATTGTAAGTAAATGCTAGAGGACATGAATTTTACCCTAAGGAGCTAGGTAACTCAAACGATGTTCAGGTGTTAACTGCCTTCCTAATAAAGACAAAATCTTACTTTTCATAATGGCAAGATAATTTAAATTTTACTAAATTATGATCCTCTCTTGAACATTAGCATCACAAATGCTCAACCAAGAGATCATGGCAGGAAGCACATATTACTCAATTTTTATTACCAAAGCCTAGCACTGTATATGAAATGATTAAACATTTCAAATAAAATAAAACTACCATTTATTCCTTATTTTAAATGTGCTGAATAATCTGACTTGTGGAAGTGGTTTTCATTAGGTATATCAAAATTGTATATAGAGAATCTAGAAATATGAAAAATCATGCAAGGTTTTTTTTTCTTTCTGGGATCTATTTAATAAAGTCTTAAATATGCTTTTAATATCCTAAGACCCCCACATTGCAGCTTCATTAGTTAACTCAATAGGCCCAACATTAGGTTACAAACTCTATGTTATCTTATACACACAGCTAATTATGATTGCTCACATGAGGATTTCCATTTTTAATCTAAACTTATTTCCCTTGCTTCCATAATAATAATCTAAAATCAAGTATGAGCGGTTTTTACATTATTCTGTTTGGGATTATCTATCCCAGGCACTACTATAATTATAATAACGAATAATAATGATAATGATGAGTTGTAAACTTGATGTTCAAACACAGCAGGGAATAACAAGTGCAAATTCATATATAAGATCTTGTTTACATTTTTATTATAAGCGCTCTTCTTTAAGATGATGTATGCATTAAAGCCTTAGTGTCATTATGTGTATGAACTCCTAACAATTCAGAGGGTGGAAAAGAGCTAATATTCAGAGTAATTTCAATATATTTCACATTCTTTAGCATAACCCATTTTATATAAAACTAAGCTGAGGCATGTAAGGTGACATATTTTGATATTTAATAGTTAAGCTCACTGACACTGAAGCAAATGTCTCTGGGTTGGAAACACTATTATAAGGCCCCTGTTTTACTAGATCCCAAATGCCAGTCTGTTAAAATAACTTAATAAATAAAGGGAACATAAAATAAGAAACTTTTAGTGGAGCCTGGGTGGCTCACTCAGTTAAGTGTCCCATTCTTGATTTCAGCTCATGTCATGATCCCAAGGTCCCAGGATTGAGCCATGCATTGAGCTCTGTGCTGACAGTGTGAAGTCTGCTTGGGATTCTCTCTCTCTCCCTCTTTCTCTGCCCCTCCCCTACTCGCTCGCTCTCCCATAAATAAATAAACAAACAAACAAACAAATAAATAAATACTTTTGGTGATAATTTCCTAAAGGAAATTTAATTAATTCATTCTATCTTTGGTTCTATGATATTTTCTATCCTTAGTTTTAACAGCTTTGTTCAGGTATAGCTGACATAAAATAAATAACATATTTTATGTGTAAAATGTAATAAGTCATGACATATCTACACTCATAGCCAAAATCACCAAAAGCAAAAGAGTTAACATTTCCATAACCCCAAAAAGTTTCCTCATGACTTTCATAATCCTTCATTACTAATTTTTACGATCAATACTGCTCTTTTATAAAAGGGGTAGATTATGGCACTTTAAGGACACTCTATTTTTTTTTTTAACTTGGCAAACCAGAAAATACACTGCTTTGCTTAACATACTTACTATGAAGGCACTGTTCTGAGCTCAGGGAACACAGAAGGAAGATAAACAAAAATGACAGTTGCCCTCATTTAGCTTATGGTTTTATAGTAAGAAGACCTAACCATGAAACATGAGGTGGTGCTAAGTACAATACAGAAAAAACAGCAGTAAAAAGAGATACAGAACAACCATAGAAGACAGAAGGTTTATTTACACATTATTTAGGTAGAGGCCCTTCTGACAAAATGACATTAAATAATGACATAAAGGCAATTTGATACCCGCTCCTTTACTGCCTCCCCCGATTTTTCTTCTTGTTGACCTGATATCCCACGGAAACTAATGACAATCTCCCTAAGCTTTTCTAATCTTTAAAACCAGTCTAAGAGTAGTAACCAATGTACATGATTGTAGTCAGTATTAGATAAGATAACATAATTACAATAATTAGAACAGTGACTAGGACGTAGTAAATGTATAATATAAAAATTAGCTTCTTTATCATGACCCAAGACCCAAGAGCAGAGGAATGGCAGAGGCGGGGTTCCAAGGCAGCTCACTTGTTCATGCTGCATCTAAGCGACACAACTGCTAATCAAAAGTAAATTTTTTATTGAGCCAAGAGAAGCATAAATAAAAACTGACTGACTCATACATGCTTAAGCCCTGAATTATGAGATGATTAAGTCATAACATGCTATGTTTTTTCTATTTTTTCATTGAATAATGTTTCTTCTTGGTGGCTCAACCTGGTAGTAAGTGTTACTATTTACTCATTGTTGGAGGACAGGGATTTAAAAATCATCAGGGAACAGCAAAGATGTTCACTTTCTAAAACTGATGGTACATCACATGCCTTTTTCCTACAATTAATAGATCTCATTCAACAAAGCCTAACTCCCTTTATAATATTGGGAGTAATTTGCAAAGAGATGGCTCTTTTCACACCCCCCAAAGCTAGGGTCTACAAACCTCACTGGAGGCATGACTGCTGATGGAACATTATAATGCCATTTCAACCAACCAGCTACAGTTTAAAAATAATGCAGCATTTTTTTATAGTCAAGAGAAAATACTCAACCAATTCATTCCTTTTCATTCTTCCTTATGGATTTACTTCCACTTCTCTCCTTTCTTATCTTGAGTTTTTATTTAGAGTCTATTGACTGAAACTATCTTGTGCTATTTTTTGATGTAACAATGGTTTACCTGGGGTGCCTACTTTACTTCACTTGGCTTTGGCTGAGTTTTGCATTAAATATAATGTTCAGTTGCGTTTATCTCAGTAGCTCAGAGTTTTTCATTCTCAGAAAACAATTGTACACTCATTTCTATGCCATAAGTACCAGGAATTTTATTTTCTCAAGAACTCAACAGTGAAGTTTCATTTGATTGGGCCATTTAAACAATGCGAAGTGTTTCTGGAGAGACCTATGTAAACAAATCCAAGTATTACAAACTAAAAACCAATTACAAAAAAAAAATTAAGTATTCTGTAGCTTGGAGAATAAGGTGGTATCATTAATTTGATTTTCCGGTTGAGGCTTAACATAATTTAATCTTTTTATGACAGAGAAAGTTCAATAACTTTATTCAGTCTTTTTTAAAATTTTCCACTGTAAGGCAGAAGAAAAAGAGCTCATACTCTCAATGATCACAAGTGTGTGTAGAGGGTGGGGCATATAAATATGTGTAAATCGGCTTATGATATTGTTCTTAACCTTGATCAACACTTTACATTGTTGGATGCACATGTAAATGCCATGAAAGCTTAACAATTGCCTCCAATTAAGGCTGGAGTACACTAAAAGAAAAGAAACAATAACTAAGAACCAACTACACCACTGTCTAGGAATACTTAGAGCAGAAAGTATTTCTACTAAATTGCAATATGACATTTATCAATAGGACATGAATGGAAAAGGGGCCTGATATTTTATATATATTTGCCATATACACACATAAAATACATTCTCTATTGCTTATAGCTGGATGATAATTTGGAGATAACTTCTCTCATGTTATAGGTGAGGACAAAAACATATGAACATCAGTAATGTGTCTATAAAGTTACAACTAGAGAATGACAGAGTTGGAACAGTATCTGAAATTTTTAAATGAGAAAGAAAAAGAAAGCACTGAACTTGTTAAAGGTATACAACTCAGGGATGATTTTACAAGGTCTCTAGGACAATAAAGGTTAATATGAAGAGGATGTTCTGTAGCTTACTTTCATTTTTCTGGTGATTGCAACCTGAAAATGCTGCGCAGGATAATTAAAATCTAGAAAAGGATCTAACACGAGGTTTGGTCTCTACTGGGGTAGTTATTCTATCCAGAAAGACAAGATTACACCAAACTTAACATTAATGAGTTTAGAAGCTGTGGTGATGGTTAGATATGAGTTATTTCCAGCCTATTTCCTGGTGCTAAATAAGTGAGTTTTAAATCTATAATCTTGTTTACTTTCCCTTGAGTATAGGTGCACATCCCTCCCCTTACAAACTGCTTATGAGAAGCCCACTGGCAGCTTCTGAAAAAAGTGTGCTATGTAGTTAAATAGAGTAGTAGTTATACATCAGCTACTTTAATCAATAAACCCCACCTTCTTGGGGTAAATTCCAAACTTACTGTGTTGATACATCAGGATGTATTCATTACTCACCCACATGTAACAGTACATTGCTTCTATTTCTGGGTGGCAGCTGGTCTTCCGCATGGAGAGAAAGGGATCCAGGCTCTTTCTATCTGTGCCTCAACTATTCCCTAGTGCTTCTGCTGTATCCTATGTATATGAACATGTGAACAGGAAATGGGAATATGGTGATATGAGGCAGAACACCTGCTTACACTTCAGCCTGGAAGGAACACAAGGGAGCTAGTCACAAGGGAAGTCAGGTAGGGGGAGGGGAAAGTAGTGAAAGCAGGGAGGAGAATGCAGACCTTAGCTGAGCAGCCATTTCCTAACAAAAATTCGAATGAATGTAATAGGAGCATGTCTTTGGAGAGCATCTACCTATCTCTGACATGACATATATGTGAGACATACTCTCCCTCTTCTTGGGTTAGAACTTCCCCTGTCACCCTATGTGATCGTTGGAATAATAAGCATGAGGACTGGGGCTCCTGCGTGGCTCAATCAGTTACATGTCCAGTTACGTGATTTCAGCTCAGGTCATGATCTCACAGTTGTGAGATGGAGCCCCACATCAGACTCTGCACTGAGCACGGAGACTGCTTGGGATTCTCTCTCTGCCCCACTCGTGCTCTATCCCTCTCTCGAAATAAATAAATAAACATTTAAAAAAATAAGCATGAGGACAAAAATAACCTGCTTCTTCTATATTTCTATTTGCAACAGAAAGAAAGCTGTTACAACTGCAGTAGAGATTTTACCTAAAGGTTAAAAAGAGTTAACACGTGCAGTGATAATGCTAAAGATTTTTAAAAAACAGGTAGGAAAATGGCAATATCCAATATGAATGGATGCTCACCATCATCAGCCTCTGAGCATATATTAAAAACGCTTTTTTAAAATGTAAAATTCCATTCTTAGTAATAGTTCGTTATAATTTGGCAAATATGTGGTATTTTATTAAATAAAGGACCAGGTATGTTCCTAGATTTGTCTTTCTCTACATTAATAGTACCAAATGACTCCTCTCGGATTCATGTACCCATACCTTTTTTATTTAGGACCCCCCAACTTGAAGTCTGCCTGTCAGTGGGATTTTTTCTCCTTTGCATTCTCAGCTTCTATAGCACTCTCACCCACCGTGCTCTGGTATCCTTTATTTTGTGTGAGTAGGACCCTCAGCAACAGGGCTTTTTAAATTGTGTGAACAGACTTGCAATGATTGCATAAAGGGTAACTTATTAATGTGAAAAGTTGTGACCTCTATTTTAGCTGTTCAGAGGCCATTTTTGCTTTCATCCAAGTGCTTAGTTATTTTGTATGTGGGTAATATTTGCCCTCTGTATAAGTGAAGTGTAACTGAAAACTATAAAACCCTTAAAACACTTGTTTTTTCACAGTATAAATATGATTTATAAAATTGCATCTACTCCCATTTATAAACCATCACACTGGTTCCTTATAACTAATGCCAAAATAAAGATCAGAATAGCTCACAAATAATTATTTTAAAGGTCTGAGTATGTGAAATCATAGCTAATGATATTTACTATAATTAGGGAAGCAAATTAGAAGAATATTAAAGCCTTCGCATTTCAGCACTCATAGATTTCTAGGTAATTACAACATAACATTGTTACTAATGAGATTTTTTTTTATAAAGCTAAGACAATTAGCAGTAGTTTCCCTGTAAGAAATAATTTGGCAAATTTGAGTAAAAAAAATATAGCTTTTTGTCTATGGCTATTTTGTCTCAGTGAAATAGAATGAAGTTTTGGAAAGAAACTTTTTAATTTTAATTTTTTTTGACATTTTATTTATTTTTGATAGACAGACACAGAGCACAAGCGGGGGAGGGACAGAGAGAGACAGAGACACAGAATCTGAAGCAGGCTCCAGGCCCTAAGCTGTCAGTCAGCACAGAGCCCAATGTGGGGCTCAAAGTCACAAACCATGAGATCATGACCTGAGTGGAAGTCCGGACGCTTAACCGACTGAGCCAGCCAGGGCCCCCCCTTTTTTTTTTTTGAAAGAAACTTAAGACAAATGTTCATGCCAAAGCCACTTTATCTTTGTTAACAACAAAGATAGAAGATTCTTAGTTATTCAAAAAGTATAGATAACGTGGATGATATTTATATATTTTTTTAATGTTGGTTTTTTTTTTATTTTGAGAGAAGGTGTGTTCAGCATGCATGCACATGCACACAAGCAGGGGGAGGGGCTGAGAGGAGAAGGAGAAGGCCATCAGGTTCCGCACTGATGTGGGGCTCAATCTCACAAACCTTGAGACCATGACCTGAGCTGAAATCAAGAGTCAGACACTTAACCTTAACCAACTGAGCCACCCAGGCACCCTGGACAATATTTACAGTTATGGGGAAAAAAATGAAAGATATTCCATGACATCTGGCCGATTACCAAATACATATCCTGCTATGGATTTAAGATGGTACCACTCACGTGAGGGAAGAAAGTGGAGTATTAACTCCTGACCTTGGTTATAAAAAGCTTACAATCTATTTTGAAAAACAAGGCACATCAAACAAACAATAGCTTATAACTAAGAGTTCAATGATATAGTTGACAATACAAGATTAGAAAATCATGCCAATATTTTAAAGTTAACAACTAATATTCAGGAAGTTGGGCGAGATAAAATAGAGTACATAATATCATCGTTTTAGATATTTAGAGCCCTCTAATAATACTACTCAGTAATCACCATCTGCAAAATCAATAGAATTCATAGATCTACAGGAAATCTATAATAACACGCAAATGGATCTCTCACAGTCTATCTCAACAGAGTGCATGTTTAGTGCAAAGCTCTAGTAGGTGCTAAAAACTGATGTGTAAAAGACATCATACGCTAATGGAAGAGACATGATAAACAAGTGTATAACACATTCACAGTGATGCTTTGGAGTGTACGTTTGGAGAGTATAGGGAAAGGGCATCAAGCCCATCTTAGAAGGGGTCACAACAGGACAGGGTTTTAAAGGACAGACAGGCATTAACCCAGCAAAGAAGAAGCTGAAATATGGGGGGTGTTCCATACAGAAAGAACAGAATGTGCAAAGCTACAGAGAAAATATAGCTTCTTGCAAGTAGTACCTTTTATTGGAATGCTATGTGTGTGGGAGAAGATTATGATTGTATGCCCTAAATGCTAAAGGCATTAAGATTTCCCATCACTGCTCTGTAACATCCCAAAATAGTCTATTCCCTCCTTTTTTAGCTACTTTTTCTCATGATATCTACTAAGAAAGTATTTGGGCATTGAACAATAACTAGTAAATGACTCTTAAGTTTTGTACCCAAATTCCAATACAGGTCTCTTCTCATGTAGGTTGACCAATTTAGAAAAGTCTTTTTGACTGAGAGATGGGTCTTTTGTAGAACCAAAGGCAGTCTATTGTCTACCTTTTCTCCTATGCCTTTGTGGCATTTTTGGTTCCCCGGGAAACAGATTCTGAGGAAGAGACTGGACAGAGTACTAAATCTGGGATGGTCTTACATAGTCATCTTAATCAGTATGAAGATGCTAGGCCTTTATCCCTATATCAACCAGTGACTTAATGGTGCCTGACTCCAGGAAGGGGCATGACCTTGGGTAAATAGCTCCCTCAAACTGAGACACATCTCCAGGAGACCCTCCAGATCCAGGTGCAAGCTTGCAGTCACCAACTCTGTCAGCAGCTATGGAAATAAGTGTTTTCATCCCAAAAGGAGATTCTGAGTGTTGTACCAAAATGGCTCTTAACTTTCCAATATGAGTTAAGTCAGGCATAGATCTTGCTAGTTTCTGGGAAGAGACAAACACACTCTCCAGCAACAGAAGTTTTAGGGGCGCCTGGGTGACTCAGTTGGTTAAGCAGCCGACTTCAGCTCAGGTCATGATCTTGTGATCTGTGAGTTCAAGGCCCGCGTCAGGCTCCGTGCTGACAGTTCAGAGCCTGGAGCCTGTTTCAGATTCTGTGTCTCCCTCTCTCTGACCCTCCCCCATTCATGCTCTGTCTCTCTCTGTCTCAAAAATAAATAAACGTTAAAAAAAAATTAATAAAAAAAAAAGAAGAAGTTTTACCTAGTTGCTTAAAGGGGCTGGTATGAGTCACCCAGCTGAAGCCTTCCCATGAGGGGAGGTGGATGCAGTCTCCCCCCATGACTAGGCCATTTACAAAATAATGAAGCCCTCCAGAGAGGGGTCCGGAGGCCTTACCAGGCCTTTTTAGCCTAGTAGACATATTAAAGATAAATCACAGAGATCTAAGAACTGACACTGAACTTTGTTACATTCGCTCCACCAGCTTTGATATAGTATGTGGAAACCAAATGAAGGCAACTTGTACAAATAATTTATTTTAATATGATCATTCAACATAAACTTCATTCAACACAAAATTATCTAATAAATCTTGACTAACCTTTCTATTAATACTTACCCCCACACACACACTTCTGGGATAAACATAAGAATGAAAAGCCACAGAATTTTTATCTCAAGGTACATGTTTGAATGGCCCACGGGCTGCCTTGGCTAGGTCCACTGGTCACTTTGTGTATACAGATAATTTTTCTTTACCAAGAAAACTCCAAGGCCAATACTGCTGATTAGATCAGTGACAGAGGCCTCTGTCAGAGACAAATCCAGAGGATCCACTGGCGTGAACCTTATAACATTAAGAGAGTGCATGGGCAACTTAAGGTCCTGCAGTGGGGACAATAACACAAGACAGTGAAAGTTCATGGTTCTTACACTGTATAGTGGGAAACTTCCTATCTGTGACGAGTTTCTCTAGAGATGTTAGTGCTCATCTTCTAGTCTATATGCAAATAAGCAAACCCACATTTGTTGATTCGAGATATGATTCATGCACTTGCTATTTCTTCTAATCCCAATCACTTGCCTGTAGGTTTTATGGTTATGTAAATTTGGCAACCCTAATTTGTTCATGTTAAATGAAAAAATGTAGAGACCCTCACTGGGATTCTAAGCAGACCTCATGTGTGGTCAAATCTTAAATTATATACTATTATGCTCTAATGAAAGAAATTCTAAGATATGTAGGGAGAAAGAAAAAAATTGCAACAAAGACAAAGAAAGATGGCATTTCATGTATGTTAAATCTCCAGCCTTGCAGAAGCAAGAACGTATCTCCCACGGGATGGAAATCCAGTAACATGCATAATGGTGCCATTATAGCACATCATGAACAGGAGGGTGCTGGGGGACCAGAAGGTTAGATGCAGAAAGAGGAAAGACAATGTTTTATTATGCATGGTAGTATAGGAAATGCTTTCAGTGTTCTGTAAGACAAAAATTTATCTACCTTCATTTAATTAGTTGTTTATGTAAATTATTTACATATAGAAATTGCATATTGTGAGCAGTATCAATTTAGAGCTTTTGAGGCACTCTGAATACGCTTTGGGAATAGGTATGCTAATACAACTACAAACTACCAATGATTTAGAATATGGACTCTGAAACAGATAACTGTATACTGCGTCATGAGTCTTAACTTAGGGTCTCTATAAACTTGAATAAGTTACTTAACTTGCTTGATTAGGTTTCTTCCTCATCTATAAAATGAATTATAATACACCGCTGACTTTTTTTAAATACAATAATATATTTAAAACAATATGGTGTCTGAAAAACAGGAAGTCTCAATACATGTGATTTTACTATTGAAACATTTTCATGTTTTATTACCTCATGTTTTATTACCTCATGTTTTATTACCTCAGAAAACTTAACTTAATCCATGTTTTTCTCACTTAATCAATAGTGAGCATTGAACCCTTGCAGTGTGCAACATACCATGAGGTATGCTTCTGATATTATGTTGAGCTTAAAAACAAAAAACGAACCAGAAAAAAAAAATACCTTCACCTCACCCACTAGAAGCTTATATTCTAGTGAAGGAGATGGCAAATAATCAATTACTATATGTAAGTAGAAGTAAATCAATGAACAAATTAAAGTGAAATTATTCCTGGAGCATCCTACTGAAACTTAATGTCATTAATCTCTGCTTTACTTGCTATAAGATGCAAATTTAAAATTTATAAGAAGAATTTCAGTATCAGAGAAAGGAAGAATGCTTAGTATGGTTTATCGTATTATGGAGAACTCTGGAAATATCTAAAAGTACAATATAGAATTGTTTGAATATGTGTGTGTATACTAAAAGCAACCATTAAAAGTCATGTGATCAACTGATACTCATTAACTTGGTCTTTTTCAGTAAATAAGAGAAACAATACAAAACACCATATTATCTATATAAATACAGATATATGTGTAGACGGTATATACAGATAGTATGTTGTTTTGTATTCTGTTTGTATTCTGATATATATACATGTATATCATGTATATACATGTATATCATGTACATATATATCATGTATACATGTATATCATGTATATACATGTATACATATATACATATGTATACGTATGATATACATATGTATATGTATATTTATGTATCAGTTTAGTTTTATATATATACATATAGATACATATGTGGGGGGTATGCACATATGTATGTGTGTGTATATACACACACACACACACACACATGTGTGTATATACACACACACACACACACACCACGTGCGCACACAGACACCAGTTTAGTTTTCTTATATTCAAGCCATTACACAATGAAGCTCATCTACATGGAAGTACAACAGGAGAAAAGCTACAGACGAACTAGGAAATGTTATAAATACTTCCCTCTAGGTGATGAGATTATGAACATATTGTTTCTTCATTTAGATCTTTTCAGTGTTTTCAAGGTTCATTTATTATTTTAGAAATTAGAAAAGTGCACATAAGAAATAAGCCACATTTTATAGAAATGGCAAAAATGTATTTCAGGTCATCAGTATTTTCATTTCTAGGAGCATTAATTTATTTTGGATCTGTGAATATTTTAATAATTATACTTAAAGATTTTAAAGAGTTTTCCACATTCTCCAAATTCAGAAAATTTCTATCATATGACTACCTCTGGTGGATCACAGCACTTGCTTGCTTCATCCTAAAGAAGTATGCAATGCATTACGTTCCCTTTGTTTTCCTTTACTGTGTATTAAAGAGAGATTTGGGAATTACTGACACTGCTGAAGCATCAAATATTTTCCCAGAGTCACAGAAAAATGAAAGGAATTTAAGAAGGAATCTTACTAATAGGTAACCTAAAAGGGCAGCCCAGAGGCAATGCCAAATTGTCCATCTACTAGAGTTTTCCAAGGGGCAAGTGGGGATTTCTCTCTCCTTTTTAGGAGAATTACCTTAAGACTCCTATTTCTTTTTGATCTACACTGATTGTCTATGGACATTCTACCTGAAGGGTATGGGTGTTGTACTTATTTTTCCTTTATAATCCCATAATATTCCAATTTCTAGCAAAGAAGAAAGTTAAAATATTTCCTCAAATATTCCAGAAATCACTGACGATACCTTCAATAAATTGATTACATGTCGATAAAACTGAAAAATAAAATATTTAAAAAATTTTAACTTGTCTCTTCCAAGCCAGACCACCAGAAACTGAAGAACAAGATTAAATTATCCCACGATGACAAGCACTTATCCAAAGGATTCAACCATTAGAATACTATTTTGGATGAGGAAAAACCATCAGGAATAATGAAATTTGCTTTGACGGATGAGCACACATTTATCCAACCTATAAATAACTTTGGTTTCCTTATTTTGTGAGTTAAGACAATTTATTTCTAACCAGAACATACACAGGTATATTAACACACACACACACTCTTGATGGCTTAGGAAAAAAGAAATTATTTACATTTTATATAAAATTATAAATTCAAATAAATAAAAAATCAAAAGATCCTAATAAGAGCTTCAAGAAAGCTATAACGACTTAGGTTCTCTCATGAATCTGCCTATCTCTGTGTTGGCTTCATTCTTAAGCTTCATTTGGTGGTCTCCCAGTGCCATAGACTACTGCATCCTAGTGACAATATGTCTATAGTAACCCTAGCCTCATATCCTCTCATGTTTAATATCGCCAGCAAAAGTTATTCCTATTTTCAAGTGTAGCCCGCAAAATTCCTAGTCATTCTGATAAAATCAGAGTGTGTCACTGCCATGCCTGAGCCACCCACTATGGCCAGGAAAATACAGTGCACTACCCAGCTTGGCCTAGGTCATGTACAGATAAAGCTCCACTTAGACCACATAAATTAAGAGTTGAAGAGACTAGAATTCTCAAGTGAAAGTTGAGACTCTTGCTAGAAGTGGCAATGGATGTTGGGAATGCTAACCACAAATATTTACTATAACTTCTCTAATAGCCCCTCTCCTTACTAACTGATAAGTATCTAAAAGGAAACAAAACAGAACAAAATCAATTATGATGAACCTTCATTTTACCTCTTATCAAGGACTTTTATTGACCCTATCAAACACTAGGAGATCATCAAGTTAATGCCCTGATTCTCAATTAAACAAACCTTGCAATATTCTCCAGGGAAACATCAACCTTGCATTTATGACTTGACTAACTCACAAAAAATAGTGAACAAACAATGTTTGAATAAGAAGACTAACTTTTCTGTGTACAGAAAGAATTAGAAGACCATGCCACAATTCTGTGAGTTATAAAGAGGAGTGATCCAAGTCAGGAAGCTTTTGGGAGTTTGATTACACAAATGTTACTACTAATAAAGACTACTTAATGAAATTTTTAATAGGATACATAAAGGACTTCCCTAAATATATTTCTTTTCTCTGGTAAGAGGTTGACAGGAAGACAGAAAAGGCAATGAAGAGACCTTGAAAATACTGCCAACTCTGCCTCTTGCTAGCTGTGTGACCTTGCACCAAATGTTTCATATTTCAGACTCAGCTTCTGGTATTATATATTAATTAAAAAACTGGGGCACTTGGGTGGCTCAGACGGTTAAACATCTGACCTCAGCTCAGACCATGATCTCGTAGTTCATGAGTTCGAGCCCCATGTCAGGCTCTGTGCTTATACCTCGGAGCCTGGAGCCTGTTTTGGATTTCACCCCTCTCTGTCTCTCTCTCTCCCCATCTCCCGCTTGTGTGCTTGCTCTCCCTCTTTCTCTCAAAAATAAATAAATAAACATTTAAAAAAGTATTTCTGGCCCTGGCTCAGCATCATATAATTATTATATCTTTTTAAATATGTGGAATTCCTATATTTGTGGGAAGTGAATGATCTGGCTTCAGTAGTTCCCTAGAGATTCAATCTCAAAGGAGTTAGCAGTGAACCAGGTCCTGAAAACGAGAGGTGCCATGTTGAACCAGAGAATAGTCCCACCACATTGGTCATGAAGCATGGTGGAAAACAGGAGTGATTGACAGAGTCACAGGTTTGACCTAAACTGCACACATAATTCCTCACCTCTCTCCATATAAATTGATTGTTTGATCTGACCTTGAAAACTTACAAATGTTTTACTCACCTAGATGATAATCATCATCGCTATCCATTTCAGGGAGAATTAAGGGCTTTATTTATGCATAAGAAGGGAACAGAACTGAATTGAGAGAATCCTAGAATTTGAAGGTATAGTATCCTTGTCTTTCAATCAGATAAAGCTCTTGAGAAAGATCCAGTATGTGCAGTGAAAACATTTGGGATCTGCAATTAGAGAACTGGATTTCAGACCCAGCCCTACCATCTGCTGGCTGAATGAGAATGGGCAATTTATTGATCTCTCAGATATAACCCATTTGTATTGACATATGAATGATATTGCCTTCATTATAGGACTGCAAAGATTGAAAAAATCAGGTTTTTACCAGATTATTTGTGGAAAACTAGTGTCCATCATCCTCAGGAATCTGTGGATAAGAATGAGGTCTTTATTGTCAAATACCACAAGCTTTCAAATATCCATGAAGTTGAAGCCTCATCAGGTATTTTTGAGAAGCCCCAGCTTATCTTACACATGCTGTAGCCAACTACACTGGCCCATGTCCTTTCTCCTGCTGGCACAACACATTGCTGCTGCTGCTCTGCATGGGAACATTATCCGTCTTCCCGTCTAGAGGGCCAATTCCCAGTGCCACCAAGGCTGCAATACTAAAGTTGCTAAGTGCTACAGGGTTATTTCCCATTTTCACTGTGATGGTGAATCTCATGCATAAATGAGCAGAATCACCCTCTCCAGCAGTAATGTGCGGCATCATTCACCTCTGTCTCAAAGCAATATTGCTTATTCTTTCAGTCTTAAGTGGATTCTAGAGAATGGAGACCCCTTAAATTTATCCCAGGAGCTTCTTTCTCTCCGTAAGGAATAAGATCCATTTCTTGTAGTTGGGCAAGAGAACAACATCCATACTGCACTCCACTTCTGTACGTCTCCACAGCTGTCTCCCCAGGCTGCCACGGAAACCTTCCACACCACAGACCACATGCAAATCTCTAATGCAGGAAAGTACACTGAGATTCAAAACCCCAGAGAAATCCACATTGGCTCTTTCTACATTCCCTGCTCTACCAATAATCTATAAAATGCAACAAAAATGCATGTTATCATTTGATTGAGACATTGTAGTTTTTGGACCCAGCTAGCCTACAGGATAACATTTTTTACCACTCTGATAATTAATTCAGAATTCTTGCCTATGGGACATTGTTTATAAATACATGCCATTTGTAATTTTAGTTAATGAATTTGTTAAAATATTTTGGGAGACTGGCTACAATAACCTAAATCCCTTATTATGCAGTATGGTTTTCTTAGTAGGAAATTAGTTCATTTCTAAGTCTCAGACACTGAAAGCTTCAGAGACAAAATTCATTATGATTTAAAAATTACAAACAGATGGATTTCCAAAATGAAAGCTAAAAGATAAGAAAGAGGCAGAGACTTGCCTACATACATTTGGGAAGTGAGGCTGGGCTTAGAGAACCATGTAGCCTGTCAATGGGTCTTTGATTATACCTTGGACAGGCAGGTTTGCATTAATCATATTTGGCAGCCAAGTTTAATTTTGCTACTTGACCAAGATAAGTGAAACATGTAACTCCCCAACTATAGTTGTCAATTACTTATTGAGGAAGAGACAGAATTTATTAGATTCTGGAGCTGGATTTCAAAATGAGAAGAAGCCTCCTCCACAGTGGGTATAATTAATGGATAGTTCGAATGTCCTTGTATCAGGATTATTATAGAAAAGAAAAGGTTAAATTAGGCAAGCTGACTGCAAAATATTGTGTACCCCAGTAAAGGAAATTCATTTAGAAATAATAATGAGATATGTAGAAATCCAGAAAACCTCTAATCATGAAAGAAAAGATATCAAATCCTATAGAAAAACAGCTTATTAGCTGAAGCAATGGTTTCAAGGTGCCTGAAAAGAAGCTCCTTCTTCTCTCAAATTAGGCATGGACTAAGGGAATGAGGACTTTTAGTCCTCTGTGCTTGTCCTAAAGATAGCTGAGGAGCAGACAGCAGGAAGGAGCTGGCAGAAAGGTGAATATTTCAGTGAATGACTTCCTAAGAACTTATCATCAGGAAAATTCCTCCTTCTGGAGAGCACCAGCAAATAGACTGCTTTTAGGATGTCTCTTTAATCATATTATTCACTCTTCAATTTAATAATAATATATCGACCTTCTGGAATTTTTGGAAAATATTTTCAAGTACAAAGAAGATAAGAGAAATCAGACAAAATCTCACTACCTAGTGAAAACCATGTTAATAATTGAAACTTGTTTCCATCCAGGTTTTTCTTCACACATGTATTTGACATCATAACACATTTATAATTCAATATCCTGCTTTATTACTCTGAATCATAGCCTATGTATTTTCCTATCATTAAAAAAAGTGAGACATCATTTGAAAGGATAAAATTATATCTGCCCAAATTAACCATTCAGTGGTGGTTGCACATTTACTTCGTGTATGTGTGCATGCATGCTTCATTTTGAAAGTTTTTTTTCTAAAATGTTTTTGAATTTGTAGTAGAAAAGTGAAGTGATGAAGGAAAGAAATCCAATTTTCTTGAGCCTGTACTATATGCCATCAACTATTCTAGATTTTTTATGAATGTCATGAAGCTTCTAATTTATACCCAATTTGTGTCCATCACTGAGATTCAGAAGTATGTGCCTATCCGTGTTCCAGCAGCCAAGCTTATTTCCAAATAGGACTAAGGAAGTTAGAATGGAGAAATAACTCCTAGGATCTACTGGAAAGCAGGGATGATTCTGAATAAAACTCAATATTTATTGCTTCAATGTGTATCTGACCCCAGTCCCACAACCAACTGAAAGGGGAAGAGGGTAAATAAAAGCAAAGTACTCTAAAATTATGCAAGTAGCTGGGAACAGTTTTAATAGTGTTAAGATAAAGGGGAGAGAGAAAGTTACGCCAGCTTCTGAGCAAACTCTCAGCACTGGCACTTAAGATCTTCAGTGTAAAAATGTCAAGTAAGAGGTAGCAGATCCCAGCAAGGGCAGAGAACCCAGTGGAAGCCAACGTGTTGTCTGCTTGAACAGGGCAACATTGCTGCTCAACATTTGCTGGGTTGCAATTTCCAGAGCAGAGATGGCAGCCACGTGCAGCAACTAGGTGGATATCTAGCAGAAATCGCAATAGCCCCTGAGTCCAAATGACACTTAGAATTTAGGGGCCTGAGGTTCTAAGTACAACTGAGAGACAACCTGAAGACCCACAGAAATTCTTGGATAAGAAAGACAGGACTTTCAAGAGGCTGGGGTTTTGCATTAGAAGGGGGAAGAGAGACCTAGGTCATGTATTAACTTATTTAAGCCTACTGGATACAACCACCAACTGAGAAAGTTAAAGAACTATGTAAGCTAACAAAAGGAGAACGCATGTGGGAGTTCACAGGCAAAGTGAGCTGTACTTTGAGAAATCTATATTGAATAGTTCCATTAAATGGCATGGATGAAATGAGAACGGGAGGAGCTGCCGATGGGTTTAATACATGGGCAGATTCCTCTGGCACACACTAAAACATATAGAAACATCCGCTGTCAAACTGTAGTTTTTGAGATGATGCCACAGGTAGTGAAGGTCACTCACCCTACATGATGGGCTTTGACAGCTTCTCCAAGTGACCAGAGCCCCAGTGGGTTGGCTTACCAAACATGAAGGCAGAAAAAGACCAAGGAATCCTGAATCAATATCACATAAGCCTAATCCTAAATTCAGGAAATCCTAATTCAGGCAAATGAATTCTGATGTTTTCTTCCTGCAGATGGAACCAACTTTAGGAGAGAGAGACTATGTTGATTGATAAGCATGTCATTAATTTTTACTGCCCCTGTCCATGTAGATCAGCAATACCCTAGACGTTCTCCAGCCAGCGCAAAGCTCAAAAACTCTTCTTGGTCTTTTAACAAAAGTCCACCTCATTTAGATTTATTTGTACATTTTATTAACACCTCAAAATTCCATCTCAATCAGTCCCCTAAGGTAGCATGAGCTATACCAGGGATCTTCAAACATTTTTTGTAAAACTATGTATTCCTGAGTACATATTTAGATTGGTATTTTAACAATTCTCATAAGATTAATATTATTAATAAAATATGCAATTTCTCATGAATTGCATATGTATATATAATTTAAATATATCCTGAACATTTGAAGGAGCTGATTTCTTTAATTCAGTTATGGAGAATGTTTGCTGCCAATAGTTATATAACATACAGGACATATAAAAATACATATAAGACACATATAATTCTGACAATAAGTCAGACCTCATTGTCAAGCCATCAGTCAGATCAGACTTCTGTAGAAAATATAATCTATGAGGTTTCTTTTCCCAATTCAAGTAAATTAATGTAACAGCACTCGATCAGTCCTTCTCTTTAAATGTTTACTTATTTATTTTTGAGAGAGAGAGAGAAAGTGGGAAAGGGACAGAGGGAGATAGAGAGAAAGAGAGGGAGAGAATCCCAAGCAGGCTCCACATCACCAGTGCAGAGCCTGAGCCCTCAACCAGTCTTAAGGGTTAACTTGCTTCCAACTAATGTACTCCTTACTTGCTGAACTAAGCCCATTAGTCTGTAGCAAACTAACCTACTTTCCTTGAGATCTGCAAAAAACACTGGCCTTGGGGAGTGAAGGACCAAACTTTGCCAAAAGATAAGGTCTGACCGCATTCAAAAACAGCTGCTGATGATGCCAGCAAGTCTGTTCAGGCTCATGTTGACTTACAATTAACTGCTTGGGCACCTGCTTCTCCTGCACATACCCCCCTCCCTTTTCCCATGCTTTCCCCTTTCAAGCCCTCCAGCTTCACCCAGGCAGAAGAGAATATGGTCTCTGAGGCATTTGTCCATCATCTTCCAAGGTTGCCAGCTTTCTGAAGAAAGTAATCTTTTCTTTCCCACCATCACTTGTCTCTCCAGTTATCTAATTTCGAGCGGCAAGCAGCCAAACCTGAGTTCAGAATGGGGTCAAATATATATGACAATTATATATGACAATTATCCTCACTTCTAAGATATAAATCTATGGGATAGACACACTAGATAGATAGATAGATAGATAGATAGATAGATAGACAGACAGACAGGAAAGAATTGGACATGATCTTTCCATGAGTGTGTTTCTTGTATAAAACCATTCACTATTTCTTCACAAAATTTCTCCTAGCCTTCTTTACAGAGAGACTCACTCATGATCATTGCATAGCACTTTTTTTTTTGACACTCAGGATTTTACACACCAGGCCAATGCACTATGAAAGCAAGATTCTGTATGTGTGAGAGGTTGACTGTCTTTTGAAAAAGGAGAGAAGAGGCGAGAAAGGGGAAGCAGCAGAGTGCCAATGCCATTCAGCAGAGTGCCAATGCCATTCACCAGAAGACACATTTTAAGGAAGAGTGCACGTGGAAGCTGAGGATTTGGGAAATGATTTTCTAAAGACTGTCTGCTTAGAAAGTCTCCATGTACTCTCAGACGTATGTGTGTTCCAGTTTGAAGACCACAGAGCTGGATATATTGATCTTCATGTAGTTTTTATGGATTGTTGTAGTTTTATATTGAGGTTTATTTATTTGTCGTATTTGGATAAGACAGAAAGGGTTCTCCCAACTCAGGCATCTGAGCCCCAACTCTGTTCTTGACTTGCCTCATGATTATGGCTGCAAAAAGATTCCTTGTCTTTTTCTCCTAGTATCTTCCTGGATTCACTGAGTTGATATATTTATGAAATGTTACAGATACCTTATAATCATGCTTCCCCCCAACCCCCAATGATTACCAACCCTGCCTTCGCATTAGAAGCCTCTGGAAAACTAAAAAAAATACTAATAGCTGGCCCCGTCTCGAGAATTTATTTCACTGGTATGATGTGAAGATTATGCATCATCATTGTATAAAAAATAATAATAAAGCAATTCAATGCACAGTTAGTATTGCTTTAGTTATGAGAAATTCAAGAAAAGAAAAAAAAAAGAAAAAGACCTAGCACAACAAGCTATATTACTCATAAGAGGTCTCTGAGTTACCAATATGCCTCAAACTTCTATTTCTCAGTTTGCCAAAGCAGTTTGAAAATACAGATTAAGTAATCATTTTGAGAATCACTTGGAAATGGGATTAACCTCATATATGCATTTTGAGATAACTGAAGATTACTCCTTCAAGCTTCCAAGCTTATTTAAAAATCTATTCTAAACCAGATTTATTAAGGTTCCAAGGAAAGACCTAAGAAATAAAGTAATTTTACAAGATTTTTAAGAAACTTTGATGTACTCATTTGTCATGTAGTGTTGAGTTTAGTGGAAGCAAAATTTTCAAGTAAGTAAAGGTAGATAAGAAGATGAGGAGCCTAGATCTCTAAATATCCACAATTTTAAAATGTACTGTAGGCAGCCTTATAGATGTCCCTCTTTAAAATCTTTCTGGTAAAGAGTCTAAAGCAAAACTCATGGTACAACCTATATCCTTCTAGTAAATTAATTTTTACTCAAGCGGTTTCTTCTAGATGCAAATTAGTACGAATGAACTCCTAATGCATATTCTTCAGTGGAAATGCTAATTATTCTCAGTAGGCAAAGTTTAAGAAGGCCAAAATGGAGATGCTACAAAAAAAAATAAGTAACCCCCCTTCGGAAAGGAAATCAGTTTGAAGGTAAAGCTCTGAAGGATAAGGAAGGTTAATTGCCAATTATGCAGAAAAATTATGCAAAAGCATGAATAAAAACACTTTCCTGCACTATTGCCCTTTCTTTTATTTGTGTTACAGGGCTATTGTTATTTTAACATTGTTCCAGATTAGTTTGGTTTATGTCACTAGTATTAAGATTTAGAATGTTCCTCAAAATATGAAATAATAATAGTGACCCTGAACTTTGAATCAGATCAAAAGAAGTATCTTAGGGAGAATGGGGGCAAACTGAAAGGGGAGTTAGCATTTTCCTGACCTCTCCTGAAGCTGCTAACAACTGGGAAGTTAAAATATTCTGTTCTCCTTATGTGTAAATGCTATGCTGTTTTGAAATGAAAATCTTTAAACAGCTCTTTTGAATTTAAGAAACAATTAAAACAGACAAGTTTGATTCCAGTCACTGCCCTGTATACCTGATACAGGATGTACTAGAAGTTCAAAATCATACTTATGGTCTGGCTGGTCCTTCCCTGTATTGAATTACCAAACAAGTTGCATTCAGTAGTGCTCCGTTTGGACATTTCTTAGGAAATAGGTCAGATAAATAAATATTAATTTCTGCAGGCCAACCTATCAAAATCCATTGATGTATTAATCCTCATACTCTGATGGGAAAACAATTAGACACCAGCCAACATGTTGGAGCATCCTGGAACCCTACCCAGTCACAAGGGTTTTAATCCAGATTGATATGGGTTTTCTGATAGCAATAACAGTTTCAGGATGGGCTTGAAAGATTACCCTAATTTTAGTACATCTTTATTTAGAGAAGCCATAAAATTCTGACTAGTTTTGATTTATGGAGAAAAACAGGACCCTAAAAAGCTGCTCAAAATCAACAAGAAGGCAAGAAAGAACTCAAAATGATTGCTTTTACCAGTACTTCTAAGTCCAAAATCTCTGAAAAATTAGTCGTGTCAACCTATGTTGGCAGCACATAACTTAGGTCCTCGCTCCTTGTATATTCAGCATTGCCAAGTTACATAATAATAATATTAACTCAATCAATCATTTTTTTTCCTTTGTTCAACAAATACTCACCGAACAGTGTACTGCATGATGGGAATACAGGAGATATGGTATGTGACTCCTCCATTTCATGAGTTCACACAGTAATGACTACAGTAAATGGAATTTTAAGATCTCCAAGATTATATACATACTGCATAATTCTGTCCCTTTGAATACAGACTGGACTATGAACATAAGGGTATATCACTCCCATTACTATTATTTAGCAAAATATTTACAGATGTGATATCTGCAAATGTAATTAAGGCCCTTAATCAGTTGGTTTTAAATTAATACAAACACAGATAATGTGGGCTTGGCCTGAACTCATTAGTTAAAGGAGACAAAACATACCAATGAGCACTTTCCTGCTAATCTTAAATGAGTAATCTGCCATGCTGTAAGAGGAGGGGACCTGTGACTATTGTAAATAATGCTACAATGAACAAAGAGTTGTGTATATCTTACCAAATACAAAAATTTCCATTTTCTTTAGATAAATACCCAGAAGTGGAGTTGCTGAGTCATACGGCAGTTCTATTTTTAATTTTTGAGAAACTTCCATACTGTTTCCCATAATGGCTGCACTAATTTACATTCCTACCAAAAGCACACCAGGCTTCCATTTTCTCCACATCATCACCAACACTTATTATTGTCAGTTTTTTTGGAAGCAGCCATTCTAACAGGTGTGAGGTGATATCATTTTGGTTTTGATTTGCATTTCCAATTAGTGATATAGAGCATATTTTCAAGTACTTGTTTGCTATCTTTATGTTTTCTTTGGAAAAATGTCTATTCAAATCTTTTGCCCATTTTTTAATCAGATTGTTATTTTACTATTGAACTGAGAGTTCTTTATGTTTTAGATATTAGCACCTTATCAGACACATGACTTGCAAATATTTTCTCCCATTCTGCAGATTCCTTTTCATTTGTTGATGGTTTCTTTTACTGCACAAAAGCCTTTTTGTTTTGATGTAGTCCCACAGGTTTACTTTTGCTTTTGGTGTCTTTGCTTTTGATACCAGATTCAAAAAATCATTGCCAAGACCCATGACAAGGAGCTTGCCACCTATGTTTTCTTCTAGGACTTTTGTAGTTTCAGGCCTTCTATTCAAATCTTTAATTCACTCTGAGTTAATTTTTGTGCATGTGTAAGACAGTGGTCCAGTTTCATTCTTTTGCATGTGGCTGTTCAATTTTCCAAACACTATTTATTGAGGAGACTGTGCTTTCCCTTTGTTGGCTCTATTGTTATAAATTCTTGGCTCTGTTGTTGTAAACTGATTGATTAGGTATGTGTGGGTTTATTTATGGGCTCTCTATTCTCTTCAATTGATCTCTGTGTCCATTTTTATGCTAATACCATAGTGTTTTAATTCCTATAGCTTTGTAATATAGTTTGAAATCAATGAGTGTGATGTCTCTAGCTCTGTTCTTTCTCAAGATTACTTTGGGTATTCAGGGTCTTTTATGGTTCCAAACAAATTTTAGGATTTTTTCTTCTATTTCTGTGAAAAATGCCATTGGAATTCTAATAGGGATTACACTGAATTTGTATATTGCTTTGGGTAGTATGGACATTTTAATAATATCAATTCTTCCAATCCATAAATTAAGCATGGGATAGCTTTCCATTTGTTTGTGTCTTCTTCAATCTCTTTCATTGATGTTTTATAGTTTTCTATACAGTGTCCTTTCCCCTTCTGGGTTAAATTTATTCTGATGTATTTCACTGTGTTTGATGCAATTATTTTCTTAATTTCTCGGATAACTCATTATTAGTGTATAGAAATGCAACAGATTTTTGCATGTTCATTTTGTATCCTACAACTTAACTGAATTTGTCTATTAGTTCTAACAGTTTCTTGACTGAGTCTTTACGTTTTCTTTATAAAATATGTCATGGGCAAATAGTGACAGTTTTACTTCTTCCTTTCTTATTTATATCACTTTCTTTCTTTTTCTTGCCTGATTACTTTGACTAGGACTCCCAATACTATGTTGAATTAAAGTAGGGAGAATGGGTATCCTTGTCTTGTTTCTGATCTTTGAGGAAAAGATATCAGCTTTTCATCCTTTTGAATGTTGTTCGTTGTAGGTTTGTCATATGTGCCCTTCATTATGTTGAGATACATTATACCCACTTCATTCAAAGTTTTTATCATAAATGGATGTTGAATTTTGTCAAATGATTTTTTGCATCTATTGAGATGACATGATTTTTATGCTTCATTTTGTTAATGTGGTGTACAACCTGACTGATTTGCAGATGCTGAACCATTTTTCCATCCCTCGAATAAATCCCACTTGATCACAGCGTATGATCCTTTTGTGTGTGTATTGTTGAATTTAGAGTTTGCTAACATTTCACTGAGAATTTTTACATATATGTTCATCCAATGTATTGGCCTGGAATTTTCCTCTGTCTGTGGCATCCTTGTCTGGTTTTGGTATCACGGTAATGCTGGCCTCATAAAATGAGTTTGGAAGCGTTCCAACCTGTTCTGTTTTCTGGAAGAGTTTGGTTGATTCTTCTTTGAATGGCAGAATTCATCAGTGAAGCCATCTGGTCCTAGACTTCTGTTTGTTGGGAGATTTTAAACTGCTGATACAGTCTTCTTAGTGGCAACTGTCCTGTTTAGATTTTCTATTTCATCATGATTCTGTCTTGGCAGGTTATATGTTTCTATCAAGGTCAGGCAGACCATATAAAATGCTGGACAATATTCTTTTTTGTTATTGTTGTTGCTACATTTTTTTTTAATTTTTTTTTAGCGTTTATTTATTTTTGAGACAGAGAGAGAGACAGAGCATGAACGGGGGAGGGGCAGAGAGAGAGGGAGACACAGAATCGGAAACAGGCTCCAGGCTCTGAGCCATCAGCCCAGAGCCCGACGCGGGGCTCGAACTCACGGACCGCGAGATCGCGAGATTGTGACCTGAGCTGAAGTCGGACGCTTAACCGACGGAGCCACCCAGGCGCCCCTGTTGTTGCTACATTTTATTTCATTATTTTTTGTTAATTAATTTGTTTAAATTTCAGTTAGTTAACATACAGAGTAGTATTGGTTTCAGGAGTAGAACCCAGTGGTTCATCACTTACATATGACACCCAGTGCTCATCCAACAAATCATGCTAGACAGTATTCTCTCTGGAAAATTTTGAAAAAGAGTTTATCTCTTCCTTCAATGACTAATTGAATTACTGAACTGAGGCTTTACCTGTGGAAATGATTTTATTTCTGACACAATATTTTACTAGATATATCCAGAAATTATATTTATTTTTATTTTACTACAGATTAGTTGTGTTTTGCTAAGAGTATGTTATTTCCTCTAAATTTTTTGACTGACAAAATGTGCTTTTATCTACTACCTTATAAATTTTTATTGTTAAATATAACATATTTGTAGAAAGTCACACTAAACAAATGTACAGATTAATGAATTTACTGTACACGCACCTCACATTTCAATTTCACTTTCCTTTAAATCTTTATTCTTATTTTCTGAGATTAGGATTCTGAGAGTCACTGGAAGAATCCATTAAGCAACAAAGCTATCATACATCTATTCTCTAATTTCTAGTCTGTAACAACATGGAGAACCTGACAGTATCTCTTCGACCTAATTCCAAATTCCCAGAGAATAGATATGACTGACCCTGCCTGAGTCAGCTGTTCATACCTCAGGCCAACAAGGCATGCATGGGTCAGTGTCACAAAGAGAAAACACAGTTGCCATCGGTCCATCTCTTTGGTTCTCAGAAGGGAATCAAGGCAGGATGATTTCCAAAAAAATTGGGATATCTAAGTTGTGAACACAGCCCAAAATATCTCTACTCCATGTTACCAGGTTTATACACTTAAAATAAAAACAGCATTATTTTATCTTCTGGTATTTTCCAGAATTATTTTTTTTCTGAAGTCTTCTAAGTGCATTGTCTAGTAAGTACAATAATTTTATAATTGGTTTATGAAACCAACTTAAGACCAAATTTATAAAAATAATCCATTTTTCTTAGTGCTATCGGAAGGAGAATAAAGAGAGCTGAATAATAGATTTACGAACTTTTTACCACTTTAGAATCTCCAGAATACTTTAATATTATACCATTCCCTCAGAACTGTTACATAAAGCTATTTTAAATCATTAAAAAATTCTCAAATGGAAATTTTATGAACCATAAATAAAATGTGCAGTTGGTTGAGAAAAAGATTAGGGCATATTAGCAAGGCAAAGATGATTATCACAATCTCCCTAGTGATAACTCTTGAAGGCTAAATTTCAGAGAAAATCCTATGAAATATTTTTAATGACAGAAAATGCAGAGAAGTGTTCCAAGTCCTATAGAAATCCTATCTGGTAAGTAAAATGATTAGGAAAAAGGCAAGAAAGCCTTTTATGGCTCTGCTTCCATTGGAAATTGAGCCTCTATCATTCTTACTATCTTCATGGTACTTGAATTATTGGCGGGACATTTGATTATGTTTTCTTAATCATCTTCAATAGAAAATAGCATTCATTATATCACTAAAAAAAAAGGCTTTCACTTGCAAATAATCCAAGGACATAGTAAGTACTGTATTCAACAAACATTTTTTTTTTAAGTACCTACTTTGTCTAGGGTGCTCTGGAGAATAAAGGAAAATCTGATGGCAAACCTTTTAATTCATCTATAGAACACAACTGTTAGAAATATAAGGCATATTTAAACTATAATTCAACATATAAAATGATAAATTTCACAAAAATGTTAAAAATGGTACAATTCTAAAAAAAATAAAAACTAAAATAAAATAATTTAAAACGGTGCAATTTTAATAAAGAGCAAAAAGACTTCGGGGAGGATATCAAGTTGCAATCTTGCAATTTAAGCAGCCTACATAAATAATGAATGTATCAAAATATAAATACAGATTTGTCAAATAAACATATAAATATTAACAGTCTATAAACATAGAGCTACTCATATGTACATCTCACAACATAACAAATTTTACTGTCTAGCGACTTTCGGAACTTTAGATATGTATATTTTATGCACTACTGTTCCAAACTGATTGATCCAGTCTTCTAAGTCAATCATCATTCATAAAAAACAGTTTCTTTGTCCACTGATTTCTGTCAATGTTTTATTATCATCAACAGTATTGAAAAGAACATTCTTATACATGTTTCCTGATATATATGTGTGGAACTTCTGAGTCTTATGGAGCAAAAAGGATATTACTTTGCTATTTAATTTGCATTGTTCTGAGTATTATGATACTGAAATGTGTCTATGTGTGTTTGTTTTCATTTGAATTTCCTTTCATACATAATATCTGTTTTGTTATTCTGTATTTTTGTAGTTGTCTTTTCTTTGTGATTTGCAGGAGTCATTAATTTGTCATTGTAAAAATAATGCATTTTTGTTTACAGAAGTTGACAATTTCTTTTCTCACTCAAGATCTTTCTTTCCTTTGTTCATGGTAACATTTTTTATACTGATATTTTAAATGCTAATACAGTAATATTTAATAACTTGCATTAATTTTTTTCTTTGTTCTTCTTGTGTAAGAATTCCCTATCTACCATATGGCCATGAAGATAATTTCTTGTTTTTCACTAAAAGTATAACCTTTTCTTTCAGATTTATGCCTTTAATTCATTTGGAAATGATTTTTGTTTATGATAATGCAAGAATCTTTTCTGGCTCTTTCTTTGTTTATTTGTCATCTAGATAAACAGCTGGCTCAACACCATGTTCAAAAGGCGTTTCTTTCCTTAGTGATTTAAAATGTCCTATTTGTCATATTTCAAGTTTTCATATATGTACGGTCTATTTCTGGGCTTTCTGTTGTGTTTCATTTGTTCTTTACTCCAAAACAGGAATGCATGAAATGACAGAACTTTAAAATATATCTTAATATCTTCAAGGTAGAATGATCTTTAAATATCCATATATGCAGGTTTTTCTTTGTTAATTTTCTATTAACTTTATTACTAATTTCATGTGGAGCTGAATTAGGTGCAGAGAATAAATACTTATCACTTTGTTGGTATTTGTTGGGAATTCCTATATGAAATGGTACTTGGGCAATTTTTGCACTTTCCAAAAGGTAGCTCATCAAAATATATATCTTGTGGCATGCCTGGATGGCTCAGTCATCTGACTTCAACTCAGGTCACGATCTCAGGTTCATGAGTTCAAGCCCCACATTGGGCTCTGTGCTGACGGCTCAGAGCCTGGAGCCTGCTTCAGATTCTGTGTCTCCCTCGCTCTCTGCCCCTCCCCCACTCCCAGTCTGTCTGTCTGTCTCTCTCTGTCTCTCAAAAATAAACATTTAAAAAATTAAATATATATATATATATGTGTGTGTGTATATATATATATATATATATATATATAGTAATTGTTTGATAATGAAGTCTACATATGTTTAAGGTTGAGCTTCATTTTCTTGTTCAAATATTCTCTAACTTTACTGATTTGTTTTCTTTTTTTTTTTTACTGATTACTAGAAGGTGATAAAATCTCCCACTATCTAAGTTCTAGTTAATTTTGAGAACTGTCTTGTCTTTTTATTTGATATTACTTAAATAGGTAATATAAGTTTAGGATTTCATATCTACCTGATGGACTGAACTTTTCATCATAACATAGAAATCATCATTTGGCAAAAAAATAATTTTGTATTAAAGCTGATTTCTTCCTGATATGACTATCAATTATCCAGGTTCTACAGTTTAATGTACAGTCTATCTTTATAATCATTTTATATCTTACCTTTCTGTTCCTTGATTTTAGCTGTGACAGTTATATATAAAGATTATGCATTAATGACCTTTTGTAATCTGCAACTTTTTATTGGTTGTGATAATTAGATATGAATATTTGTTTCTTCCATCTTTGTTTTCTATTTATAGTATCTACATAGACATTTTTTATGCTGCCCTCTCTTGCAAATATTAAATATATTACTCCTTTTATGTTCTACATGACTTGCAGTGTGTATATTATCTGCTTGGACTATTTTATTAACACCAAAAATAATAATGTGGTAGAACTGACACTATGTGACTTCTGAGGTTAGATGATAAAAGTATATAGCTCCCAGCTCTCTTCTTTCTATTGGATGATGTGTCCTGGGATAAGTCACTCTTCATGTCATGAGAATTCACAGGTATTCTTGGGAGAGGTCTTGTGGAGCAGAACTAGACAGCCATGTGAATAAGCCATCTTGGAAGTGGATCCAGCCCCACATAAGCCTTCAGATGTCTGTGGCTTTGACTGACATTCTGGCTGCAACCTTCTGAAAGACCTTAAGCCAAAACCAGCCCAGGAGTCCTAGACCCACACATAAACTGTGAAAATAAATGTTATCTCAACCCACTAAGTTTTGAGATCAATTGGAATAGCCAATCACACAGCAAAAGATAACTAATACACTAAGTATTTATCTTGCTGGAAATTCATTATTGTCTTGAAAATTGAGGATTATATTCTCCATCAAGTCTAGAAATGACTCATAAATTGTCATTTCAATTTTACCTCTGCTGCATTCTTTCTGATCTTTCCATTTGTAATTCATAAATGAATTCTGAATCTTCAAGAGATATGATCATCCAGTTATCTCAATCATATATATACATAAATATGATAAAGAAATGAAAACTATATATATAGTTCATATATATATGAACTATATATATAGTTTCATTCTGTAAATTTCTTCAATTTCCTCAGTATGCTCTTCAAGCACACTAATCTATTCTTCAGTTTAATTATTTTAAAAACATTTAAAATTACTTAAACATATTAAGACATTCAAAAATTTTAAAATTTTTTTATAGAAATTCTACTCAAATATTTTAAAATTCCACCAGTTTGGGAAAATGGCAGAGAAGAAAGACCCTGAGCTCACCTCATCCTACAGATACACTGAGGCAACAACCACATCTCTTGCAAATGACTCTGAAAATGAACTGAAAACTGGCAGAGCAGATATTCCACAGCTAGTTGTAGAGAGAAAATCATTTTGACAGAGTAGGAGGGGTGCACATGCACCGGGGAACTAAACCCCCAGTGCAATTAACCACAAACAAGAGAGACATGCCAGGTACAAACAGCAAGGTGATCAAGGCCCCACACTGGGCACCCCCAGCCCTAGGGACCTGGACTGGGAAGACGAGTTCCCATAATATCTGGCTTTGAAAACAAGTGAGGCTTAATTCAGGGAGTATTAAAAATCAACAGGGCTTAATTCCAGGACAGGTGAAGGGTAACAGGAAACCAAGTCTCCATGCCCTTAAAAGCCAACACAGAAGCAGCAGTTTGAAAAGCACCTAAAGTATACATGAAAGGTTTATTAACTAATTTTAGGACTTGCGCTGAAGGGGCAGGTATCTGCAGGAAATTTTTCAAAGAAAAAAAGTGCTAGCAGGTGCCATTTTTCTCCCCCAGTCTAGATAGCTAAACATGTGCAGGAGGCAGATCTCACACTCTCCATCTACCATGTCAGCACCAAATTCCCCACCTGGCTTTTCCCTGCATGCCTGCCCCACCCAAACTGCCTGCCTCTACAAGCACTCTGCTAAAGTGGCTCCTGCCCCACTATACCCAGCAGGCAGCCCTGGCTAGTGATGGTGCCCCTCCAAAGTGACTCTTGCCCTGGGAAATAAGGGAGACAATCCCACACACCAGCACAACCACAGTTCCTGCAGCTTGGCCTTTTAGCTGGCTGTGCAAGGGGCAAGAGCTGCCTTTCAGCATGCTGGTAACTGCTGCAGAGGCTAAATGCAGACAGTTACACGGAGTGCTGGCCCTACCCACCAGTCAACCCATAATGGCTGCAGCCCAGACTGTCAACAGTGAAGAGAGAAAACCACCTAGTGTACCAGCAGTAGGCAAAGCAGGTCACTGCAGCCAGCTGGGCTGAAGGCCAACCCCAGCCACCAATGTGCCCTCAGTAATTGAAGCTACAACAGTAGGGCACATGCAGCCCACACAGTGGATACTCCTAAAGCACCTGATTCTGGTGACCAAGAGGACTGTGCTAGTGGGCAACACAGGACCTCTGACAGAAGGCCACTACTCTCAAGACCCGGAGACATAGCTGACCTACCTAATACACAGAAACAGACACAGAGAGTTACACAAAATGAGGAGACAAAGGAATATGAATATATTCTTAACAAAAGAATGAGACAGAACATCAGAGAAATAACTAAACAAAATGGAAGAAAGGAATCCACCAAATAAAGCATTCAAAGTAATGATCATGAAGATGCTTACTGAACTTGAGAAAGAAGTGAAGTCAGTGAAAACTTCACCAAGAAGAAAAAAGACAAAAAGAACCTATCAGCACTGAAGAATACAATAAGTAAAATGAAAACCACACTAGAGGAAATCAATTGCAGATCAGAGGAGAGAGAAGAACACCAGTGATCTGGAAGACAGGGTCATGGAAAGCAACTAAGATGAATAGCAAAAAAGGAAAGCAATAATGAAAAATGAGAGCAGCTTAGGGGACCTCCATGACATCATCAAACATAATAACACTCACATTACAGGGATCCCAGAAGGAGAAGAGAAAGAAGGGGACAGAAAACTTATTTGAAGAAATAATAGCTGAAAACTTCCCTAGAAAGGAAAGAGACATTCAGGTACATGAATCACAGAGAGCCCCAAGCAAGATGAACCCAAAGAGGTCTACACCAAGACACCATAATTAAGATAGCATAAATTAACAATAAAGAGAGAATCTCAAAAGCAGCAAGAGAAAAAGAAACAGTTACATACAAGGGACACTGCTAAAAGCAACCAGCTGATTTTTCAGCAGAAACTGCAGCTCAGAAAGCAGTGGCATAATATATTCAAAGTGCTGCAAGGAAAAACATCTACAGTAAAGAATATTCTATCAACAAAAGTATCAACCAAAATTGAAGAAGATAAAGAGTTTCCCAAACAAAAATTAAAGGACTTCATCACCACTAAACCAGCTTTGCTTCAAGAAATGTTAAAAGAAATTCTTTAAGTGGAAAGAAAAGGCCATAACTAGAAATAAGAAAATTATGAAAAGAAAAAAAATTGGGTAAATATAAATATAGTAAAGGTAGTAAGGAGATTAATCACTTATAGTCAGTATGCAGATTAAAACACAAAAGTAGTAAAATCAATGATATCTACAGACACTACTCAAGGCATACACTCAATAAAAAGGTGTAAAATCATACACATGTAAATTTATATACATAAAACATCATATACATAAGCATCATATACATCACATACATAAAATGTGGAGGGAGGGGTAAAAAACTTAGTGCTTTTAGAATGTGTAAAAACCTAAACAATCATTAACTTAATATAGACTGCTATACACATGGGATGTTATATATAAACCCCATGGTAATGACAAATAGAAAACCTATAACAGATACACAAAAAATGAAGAGAAACGGATCCAAACATAACATTAAATGATGCCATCAAACCACAAGGGAAGAAAGTAAGGGAACAAAAAAGGAACAGAGAAGAACTATAAAACAATCAGAAAACAATTTTAAATGGACTGTATTGTGCAATCAAAAGATACAGGGTGACTGAACAGATAAAAAAATAAAACAAGACTTATCTATATGATGCCTACAAGAGACTCACCTCAGACCTAAACACACATAGAGAATGAAAGTGAAGAGATGAAATAGATATTCTATGCAAATGAAAGCAAAAAAAAAAAAAAAGCCAGAGTAACAATACTTATATGAGATAAAATAGACACTAAAACAAAGACTGTAGCAAGAGCCAAAGAAGGAAATTATATAATGATCAATCTAACAAAAGGATATGACAATCGTAAATATCTAGCACCTAAATACATAAAGCAAACATTAACATACATAAGGGGAGAAATTGACAGTAATACAATAATAGTAGGGGACTTTAATACCCACTTACATCCATGCAGAGATGACCCAAACAGAAAATTAACAAGGAAACTGGCTGTGAATGACACATGAGACCAAATAAACATAACAGATATACACAGAACATTTCACCCCAAAACAGCAGAATACACATTCTTTACAAATGCACCTGGAAGATTCTCAAGGAAAGATCACATGTTAGGCCACCAAACAAGATGCAACAAATTTAAGAAGGCTGAAATTATATCAAGTATCTTTTCCCACCACAACAGTAAGAAATTAGAAATCAGTTACAAGAAAAAACACTGGAAAAAATATAAACACATGGTGGCTAAACATTACACCACTAAGCAACCAATGTGTCAACAAATAAATCAAAAAGGAAATTAAAAAAAGAGAGACAAAGAAAAACGGAAACAAAACAGTCCAAAATCTTTGGGACACAGAAAAAGCAATTCTAAGTGGGAGGTTTACAGTGATGTAGATCTACATCAAGAAATGAGAAAAATCTCAAGTAAACAATCTAACTTTATACCTACAGGACCTAGAAATATTACAAGAAAAGCCCAAATTTAGTTGAAGAAAATAAACAAGATTAGAGAAGAAATAAATTAAATAGGGACTTAAAAAACAATAAAAAAGATCAATGAAACCAGAGAGCTGGCTCTTTGAAAAGATCAACCAAATTATGCCAGACTTAGAAAAAAAGAGAAGAAAAAAAGAAAAAAAGAGAAAGGACTCGAATAAATAAAATGAGAAATGAAAGAGGAGAAATAACAATCAATACCACACAAATACAAAAGATAGAACAGAATACCCTAAAAAATTATATGTTAAGAATTTAAGAGCCGGGAACAAATAAATAAATTCCCAGAAATACACAAACTTCCAAAAATAAATTAGAAAGAAAATGAAAATTTGAGGAGACTGATTACCAGAACAATGTTGAATCGATAATCAGAAAACCAACACACCAAATTTCCCAGGTGAACTCCATCAACATTGAAAGAAGAGTTAATAACTATTCTTTTCAGACTATTCTGAAAAATAGAAAATGAAGAAAAACTTCCAAATTCATTTCATGAGGCCATAATTACCATGATACAAAAACCAGCCAAAGACATTACAAAAAAAGAAAACTGTAGGCCAATATCCCTGATGAACATAGATGCAAAAATCCTCAACAAAAAAATTAGCAGCATGAATTCTGAACAATACAGTAAAAAATCATTCACCATGATCAAGTGGAATTTATCCTAGGGATGCAAGGACAGTTTAATATTCACAAATCAATCAATGTGGCATACCACATTAATAAGAATCAGGATAAAAATCATGTCATTTCAATCAATGCAGAAAAAGCACTTGACAAAATACAATAACCAATCAGGATGAAAACTCAAAAAAGTGGGTTTAAAGGGAACATGCCTCAACATAATAAAGGTCATATATGAGAAACTCACAACTAACATTATACTCAATGATGAAAACTTTTCACATTCTCTAAGATTTGGAACAAGACAAAGATGTCTACACTCATCATTTTTATTCAACATAGTACTAGAAGTCCTACCCACAGCAATCAAAGAGAAAAAGAAATAAAAGGTACTCAATTTAGTAAGGAAGAAGCAAAACTGTCATTATTTGCAGATGACATGATACTTTCATAGAAAACCCTAAAGACCTCACCAAAAAAACTGTTAGACCTAATAAATGAAGGCAATAAAGCTGCAGGACACAAAATTAATACACAGAAATCTGTTGCATTTCTAGACACTAATAACTAAATAACAGAAACAGAAATTAAGAAAACAATCCCATTTACAACTATACCAAAAAAAAATGAATTTAATCAAGGTAAAAGACCTATAGTCTGAACATTGTAAGACACTGATGAAAAATACTGAAGATGACACAGACAAAATGGAAAGATATACGATGCTCACAGAGTAGAAGAATTAATATAGTTACAATGTTCATACTACTTAAGGCAACCTACAGATTTAATGCAATCCCTATCCAAATACCAATAGTATTTTTCACAAAACTAGAAGAATCCTAAAATCTGTATGGAACCACAAAACACCCAGAATAGCCAAACAATCTTGAGAAAGAACAAACTTAGAAGTATCACAATCCCAGATTTCAATGCATACTACAAAGCTGTAGCAATCAAAACAACACAGTACTAACACAAAAACAGACATGTAGATCAAGGAAACAGAATAGAGAGCCCAGAAATAAACCCATGCTTATGTGGTCAATTAATCTATAACAAAGGAGGCAAGAATATATATTGGGGAAGACATTCCATTCAATAAATGGTGCTGGGAAAAGGGGACCGCTACATGTAGAAGAATAAAACTGGACCATTATTTTACACCATATACAAAAATTAACTCAAAATGGATAAAGACCTAAATGTATGACCAGAAACCATAAAACTTCCAAAAGAAAACATAAGTAGTAATTTCTTTGACGTCAACCTTAGCAACATAATTGTGGATATGTCTCCTCAGGCAAGGAAACAAAAGCAAAAATGAACTATTGGGACTACACCAAAATAAAAATCATGCATGCACAGTGAAGGAAACCATCAACAAAACAAAAAGGCAACCTACTGAATGGGAGAAGATATTTGTGAAAAAGACATATCTGATAATGGATTAATAGCCAAAATATGTAAAGAATTTTCAAAATTCAACACACAAGAAAAAAAAATCATAAATAATCTGTTTAAAAGCCACCCATGTGCCCCAGTTGGTTGAGCATCCAACTTCAGCTCAGACCATGATCTCATGGCTCGTGAGTTTGAGTCCCACATCAGGCTCTGGACTGACAGCTCAGAGCCTGAACCCTGCCTCAGATTCTGTCTCCCTGCCCCTCCCCCACTCACACTCTGTCACTCTCTCTCTCAAATATATGTAAAAAACAAAACAAAACAAAAAACACTAACTTGAAAAGATATATGCATCCTTATGTTTATTCCAGCATTTTTTTACAATGACCAAGATACGAAGCAACTGAAGTGTCTATCAACAGATGAATGGATAAAGAAAATGTGGTTTATTTACACATATATGTGTGTGTATGGGTATGCATATTTATACAACAGAATATTACTCAACTATAAAAAGGAATGAGATCCTGCTATGTGTGACAACTCAGGCTGACCCAGAGGACATTATGCTAAATGAAAAAAGTCAGACAGAGAAAGACAAATACCGTATAATTTCACTTATATGTGCAATGCACAAAAACAACATAAATGAAGTAACAGAAAATGAGAAACAGACTCAAATTATGGTTGCTAGAAGGGAGGTGGGTGGGGAGATGGGTGAAATAGGTGAAGGGAATTAAGAGGTACAAATAAGTCACCAAGATGAAAACCACAGCACAGAGAATATAATTAGTAATATCTTAATAATATTGTATGGTGACAGATGGTGACTACACTTACCACGGTGAGCACTGAGTAATGCAGAATTGTAAGTCATACAGAGAAAGACAGATATCATATGTTTTCACTCTTATGTGGATCCTGAGAAACTTAACAGAACACCATGGGGGAGGGGAAGGAAAAAAAAAAAGTTAGAGAGGGAGGGAGCCAAACCATGAGAGACTCTTAAAAACTGAGAACAATCTGAGGGTTGATGGGGGTTGGGAGGGAGGGGAAAGTGGGTGATGGGCATTGAGGACGGCACCAGTTGGGATGAGCACTGGGTGTTGTATCGAAACCAATTTGACAATAAATTTCATATTAAAAATAAATAAATAAATAAATAAATAAATAAATAAATAAATACTAAAAAAAAAGAATTATCTGACCACTATGTTGTACTTCTGAAACTAATATAACACTGTATGTCAACTATACTTGAATAATAAAAATAAAAAATACAATTAAAAATAATTCCACTGGTTTTATTTTCCTGTTTTGTTGTTCGCTCAAGTTTTAAATTATCTCCTTTCATAACTTCAATCACTATAACATACTTACAGTCTCCCTATTATATATATCCTTTGAGGTTCTTTCCACTGAATACTGTAGCTCTTCACTCCCACTCATGTTACATCACACCCTCACTTGTCAAGTTAGCTTCCACTCATCTTCTGCAGGGCTTCATCTATGTGTCAGTAACTGAGCGTATAAACCTCCATATTGATCTTATTTCTGATTCTAATGAGCACTTCAGGCTCATCCTTGGTCAGAGACCATTTAAATTTATTTTAAGACTTATGGTTTGGGGGTCCCCATGGATGGTGTAAATTCATACTTCAATCCCAGGAGAAGTATAATTATAAATTCTCAGGAATTGTTTTATTTTCTACCCAGACTCTAGCCTGAATAAGATAAATATTCTGTACTAGAAGGCATTTTGAGTGTTCTGGTTTGGGGAGCCTGGGTGGCTCAGTCAGTTAAGCCTCCAACTTCAGTTCAGGTTGTGATCTTGTGGTTCAGGAGTTCAAGCCCCACCTTGAGCCCTGTGCTGACAGCTCAGAGCCTGGAGCCTGCTTCAGATTCTGTGTCTCCCTCTCTCTGTCTACCCCTCCCCCACTCATACTCTGTCTCTCTCTCTCAAAAATAAATAAAGCATTAAAAAATTAGGGGTACCTGGGTTGCTCACTCGGTTGGGCATCTGACTTCAGCTCAGGTCATGATCTCACGGCACTGTGAGTTTGAGCCCCGCATCAGGCTCTGTGCTGACAGCTCATAGCCTGGAGCCTGCTTTGGGCTCTGTGTCTCCCTGTCTCTCTAACCCTCCCCTGCTTGCACTCTGTCTCTCTCTCTCTCTCTTTCAAAAATAAACATTAAAAAAATTAAAAAATAAATAATAAATTTAAAAAAAAATAAAAAAAAATTATTGAGTCTCCTGGTTTAATACATGTTCAGTTTAATACTCTATTCTAACTCAATTAGATGTGTGTTCTCTCGTTTTCTCTATACAAATATGAAAATGCAAATCCTTACTTAGACAGTATCTATTATCCCTTTTTTCTCCAAAAGATCTCAAGGTAATACCAGCATATTTCAAATGTAGTACCTAGTTTATTATTATTTTCATGGAAGACTCTGTCCTACCAGCACAGATGAGTAGAGATGGGAACTGATCAAGGAATATGGGGTTATTTAACCTGATGATAGAGCCAGAGGAGAATCTGGAAAATGTAAATATTTCTTCAATATTTAGATATTAGGTACAAGAATTCTGTAGACCAAAGGAAAAGTCAAATTTAGAGATTTTATCTTTTTTTTTTTTTTTATTTTTGAGACAGAGAGAGACAGAGCATGAACGGGGGAGGGGCAGAGAGAGAGGGAGACACAGAATCGGAAGCAGGCTCCAGGCTCTGAGCCATCAGCCCAGAGCCCGACGCGGGGCTCGAACTCACGGACCGCGAGATCGTGACCTGAGCTGAAGTCGGACGCTTAACCGACTGAGCCACCCAGGCGCCCCTAGAGATTTTATCTTAATAAACATAGAAGTTTTCTAAAAGTCATTACTCTTCTACAATAAACTGAAACACTCCATCAGCTACTTGTCTGGATATTACTGAGTTAACAATAGAACACATTCAAGAATCAAAGGTAAAGTTAATGGATAACTTTTAATTCTATAATACACCTCACTGCCCTTATCTCCTCATTTCCATTTTTCCTGCTAAGATGTGTCCTGAAGGTTTCAAATTCATTCGAATTAGTAATGGCTATCACAAAGAGAACTCTAAAAAGCTCACTGCTGAGGCAATCACATCTACAGAGTTATCTACTGAAAAAAGTAAATCACCATTGTTTTTAATTTGTATAATATTTTTAGAGATCAGAGCAGAACAATTTGGTTATTAAATTTATAATATTTGTATTTATTTATTCAACAAATATTTATTGATCAAGGCCCTGTCTATATGCCGAAGCAATAGACTAGCTCCTTGCCTCATAGAGTTTACAGTCTAGTTAATCTTTAAGAATAATTTTATGTATTAGGGCACCTGGGTGGCTCAGTCGGTTGAGCATCCAACTTTGGTTCAGGTCATGATGTCATAGCTCGAGACTTCAAGCCCAGCATCAGGCTGTGTGCTGACAGCTCAGAGTCTGGAGCCTGCTTAGGCTTCTGTGTCTCCCTCTCTTTGCCCCTCATCCAAAATAAATAAACATTAAAAACATTTAAAAAATAAATAAAAATAAACATTAAAAGTTTTAAAATAAATAAATAAAAATAAAAAGAGTAATTGTATGTATTTACTAACACAAAAAGGACTATGTAGGAAAATTTATTGCAAAATGCAAACACAATATGATTATTACTCTTATCAACATTTTTATTTTAAGTAATTGAAGATATGCCCAATTTATCCCTTGAATAAATTCCAATATAAAATCAAAATTGTGATGTGAACTTCAGAGAGCATTAATGAATTCAACACTATGAAACATGCATTTAAAAATATCAGGTGACACTTTGTTAATGGGATTTTAAATTGATGCAACCTCTTTGGAGGGCATTTTGGCAATGACTTTTAAGATGCAAAATGCATTTGTCTATTGACCCAGGAATTCCATTTCTAGGGATTTAACTAGAATGATATATTTACATATGTGGAAAAAAGATGAATGATTCAGGCTTTTTTAATACCATTATTTGATATTAGCAAAAAAAAATGGAAATAACTAAATTTCTTCCAATAGAAAAAGTATTAAAAAAAATGTTACACACAAATAATACCATCAACTACCTTAAAATAGTATACCTTAAAAAAGCTTTCCAACATACAGTTGTGAATACACATTCTTTTGTTAATTTACCCATGCAACACCTCTCTCCCCACCCCAAATTTCCTATTTCCCCTACCATCTTGAGATTTAGGTTTTAAGGCATCCTGCTTTCATGGTTCCAGGGAAGAGAGAACACAAGAAACCAAGAAATCAATGAAATGCCAAGATCTAGGGCCTCCTTCCCAAGAGCAATGAGAATAACAAGAGATGCAAATTATTTGCAGTTAGATTCTTATTCCTCTAATCTAACCATCCATTATGAAACAAAAGAACCCCAAGCTAACTGGAGTTAACAAAGAAGAAACAAGATCTGAGTTCCCAAATGTAGCTAAACACCCCCCCCAAAAATCAAAATCTTGACCTCTCCATCCCACCACCACACATGCTCACCTGGAGGGACCAAGAAGCAGCAGAAAGAATGGCTGCATTAGGGGCTCCTGGGTGGCTCAGTAGGTTGAGCATCCAACTTCGGCTCAGGTCATGATCTCGTGGTCTGTGAGTTCGCGCCCCACGTCAGGCTCTGTGCTGACAGCCCAGAGCCTGGAGCCTGTTTCAGATTCTATGTCTCCCTCTCTCTCTGACCCTCCCCCGTTCATGCTCTGTGTCTCTCTGTCTCAAAAATAAATAAACGTTAAGAAAAAAAAAAAAGTAAAAAGAATGACTGCATGATAGTCTGGGCAGATTTGCAAAGACAAACCTCTGCAAGCCCCAGCATGAACAAGGGAATCAAGTGGGAAAATTTCTGGTGAATTTAAGTGTAGCACAGAAGTGCCTAAGATAGAATTGGTGATCCCTAGCACATCAGAGTAGCATGATGAATCAGAAAAAAAAAAAAGTTTCCTGTGCCCTCAGGAAATATACAAAGCAAGCCTCAAAGAGGCCTGGTAAACAGCAATGAGATGGCTCACCAGCAACCTGTGGAGATATATATCTCTTATGTTAGATAGCACTGTAATGCACAGAAGGAAGAAAGTCCAGCTCCTATGCCCTTCCCACATTTCATGCTGAACACTTCCTACATTCCTGAGATGCTACTTCAGGGGAAACAACAGGTGATTGCTAAGTTTACCAAGATTTTGTTTCTGCAGAAGGTAGAATGGATGTTCAAAATAAAATGTAAGTGAAAAGGTTAACAAATAAAGCTATATTTCCTGAAAATATGAATTTGTGGGCTGAGAATTATAGGAACTATGTTTTGGTAAGAGGGAAAAACAAAAGTAAAAATGAGTGTGTGCTCCCATATATGCATCTATATATTCAGAGATCATTTCCAGAAAGAAACATAAGAAAATGTTAATAGTGACTGACACAAATTATTTAAAAATATGAAATTTTAAGAACAGTGAGTAGGCATTTAAGGCATTAAGAATATGGGTCATTGAAGAGGCGCCTGGGTGGCTCAGTCGGTTAGCCGTCCAACTTTGGCTCAGGTCATGATCTCATGGTTCGTGAGTTGGCACTGGGCTCTGTGCTGACAGCTCAGAGGCTGGAGCCTGCTTCAGATTCTCTGTCTCCCTCTCTCTCTCTGCCTGCTCATTCTCGTTCTCTCTCTCTCTCTCTCTCTCTCAAAAATAAATAAACATTTAAAAAATGAAAATAAATTTAAAAAGTATATGGGTCATTGTTGGGGTGCCTGGATGGCTCAGTCAGTTGAGCATCTGACTCTTGATTTCTGCTCAGATCATGGTCTCATGGTTCAAGAGATTGAGTACCACACCTGGTTTGTGCTGACGACATGGAGCCTGCTTGGGATTCTCTCTCCCACTCACTCTGCCCCTCCCCACACTCATGTGCACACACTCTCTCTCTCTCTCTCTCTCAAAATAAATAAACAAAACAAAACAAAACAAAACAAAACAAAAAAGAATATAGGTCTTTGTAATACTATATCCAATAGCAAGTCTGTCCCTTCCAACTAGCCACAGCCAACTTCTAGCAATAAAATGAGTGAAAAAACACAATTCATTCTCTCATTTGAAATGTGACATTTCTCTTGATTTCCTCTCTGCAGGGTAGCTGTCATTGTTTCTATCTTCAGGAAATATGCTGAATTTAGGTCAACAGATCTTGACCTGCTAGAGCTATGTTCAAACAACTCCAGAAATCAGAAATGGATTGCTTTTTATTTTTTTTTCCTAAGAGCATCTCCTATAATTGGCAATTAACCTTAGAACGTTCTCTAGTATTTAACTTTCCTTCCAAACACAGTCTTTTAAAAAATGTGGGGTTAATTGTAATGGAAGAGACATACTGAGCCTTTAAAATGTTGCTAGGGTGAACAATTAAGAAATGTTAGTTGAAGATAATAAGACAGTGTGTCAAAGAGAAATCCCCAGGACTCTATTTCTTTTCTATACACTGGCCCTTTCCTCATAAAGGGTTAATATAAAGTTAAAAATACTTAGAGAAAAGAAATCAAAGTTCCTGATGTGGTGTCTATGTATTTCCACTCTACCTCTCTTCTCCCCAGTCCGCATCCACCCTTCCACCCACCCCCACCCATTCTTGACCATCCCAACTCTCTCTTTGCTTTTCATTGTCCATATTTGTTCTGTACTTAGGCCCATTTGTTGCATTCATGGACAATTACTAAAAAATGCCTTATCCTTGGCTAATGCTTGATAGCTCATTAAAAAAACTTAAAGATCCAACATTTATTTCAACATTTATAACAAAGTCTGAGACAAGCAAGGCAAACTTTGCCTATTTACAGATGAGGAACTGTGTACATTTTTCCAAGATTAAATAAACTCTCAGCATCAGGTTGAGAAATCTAGTTCCTAATTTAGTTTTACATCTTTCCATAGCATTAAACTACCTCATTTATGGCACCCAAAGTGAGTCACAGGGACCAATGTATTCACAGTGAGCTACACACAGGGATTAATTGGTTCACAGTGAGTTAGGCATGGTAGGCACCATTAGATGGGCTTGGAGAAATATGTCCTAAAGATCCTCATTTCCTGAGTCTTAACTCTGAAAGCATTCCAAGGACACTAACCTTATCATCAGTATACTTTAAAATTCCATGTACCTCTGAGAATGGTAGCAAGAGTCATGTAACCAGGGTGAACTTTTATTCTCCCCAGCTCTCCTGTCCAGCTCTCCTCAAGAAAGCATGTTGCACATTTATTCTAAAAATCAATACGTGGGGCTCCAGAGTGGCTCAGTCGGTTGAGTGTCTGACTCTTGATTTCAGCTCAGGTCATGGTCTCGCAGCTCATGTCATCTAGCCCCATGTGGGGCTCTGTGCTAACAGAATGGACACTGCTCGGGATTCTCTCTTTCCTGTCTCTCTCTGCCCCTTCCCTACATGTGCACACTCTCTATCTCTTAAAATAAATAAACTTTAAATAAAAATATAAAAATAGAAATAAAAATCAATGCAAATCACCCAGGTCCTGTATGTCACTAAATATTTTTCCCAGATTTAATGCCAGAAAAGTCACCAATTTTTTGTTCAAGATTTTGGGTGATTGTGATTATATATCAAATAGTAATAACATTAACACATTAACTCTAGTGAACTTATAATTAAAACTGTTAACAATAAATGTGTAAGACATAAATAACTTATAAAATGTATTTTGAATATATACCATGGCTGCAGCACTATAATATGTGCAGAAATACAACAAAAAGTAAAAATAAACATGGCGCCTGCTTTTATGGTACTTAACATCACAGTAGGAGGGATAAAAATTAATCAAATGATATAATCAAATAACTATAAAGGAAAGAAGTAACTTAAAGTCCCAATATTCTCATCTATACAATGACAATAACAATCCTACCTAACTCATAGCTTATTAAAAGACTGAATGAGTTTAATGCATGTAAAATGTTTATCCCAGTGTCTGACACATAGTATACACATACAAATGCCAGTGTGTTGATCATTATGTCAATGCAATCACATCCACAAATTAAGGAGTGTGAACTAAATGAAAATAAAATATTTATTTTAAATATTTGTTTAGTTATAAAATCTCTCTGAACAAATGCAGAATTTAACTATATTTTTATTTTTTTCCTTTCCTCCACAATCATTCATTCTGTCATTATGGCAATATTGCCCTAATCTGGAAAGTAATTATTCATGATATACCACAAAGAATCTCATGGCTGGTTCATATAATACATAAAATCTGGCATAGCATATCCAAAATATGTGTCATTACATAGCACCACCCACATATTTGGACACCAAATTAAGTGGTGGAAATCATACAGTATGTAGCCTTTTCAGATTGGCTTCTTTCACTTAGTAATATGCATTTAGTTACTCCACGACTTTTTATAGCTTGATTGCTCATTTATTTTCAGCATTGAATAATATTCCATCATCTAGATGCACCACAATTTTTTTGTTTTCTTACTGAAGGACATATAGTTACTTACAATTTTGGCAGTTACAAATAAAGCTACTGTAAACATCTATGTGCAGGTTTTGGGGAGAATATGAGTTTTCTACTCCTTTGGGTAAATATCAAGGAGTGCAATTACTGTATCATATGGTAAGAGAATGTTTAATTTTGTAAGAAACTGCCAAACTGTCTTCTGAAGTGGCTGTACCATTTTGGATTCCTACCAGCAATACATGAGACTTCTTATTTGCTCCACATCCTTGCCAGCATTTGTTATTGTCAGTGTTCCAGATTTGGGCCATTCTATAGGTGTGTGGTTGTATTGCATGTTTTGTTTTTTTTTTTTTAAGTTTGCATTTCTCCTAATGCCATATGGAGAATCTTCTTAAATGCTTATTTACCACCGTCATATCTTCTTTGGTAAGCTGTCTGTTAAAGTCTTTGATGTATTTTTTAATTGGGTTGTTTTCTTATAGTTGAGTCTTAAGAGTTCTTTGTAAAATTTGGGTAACAGTCCTTTATCAGATGTGTCATCTGCAAACATTTTCTCCCAATCTGTGGCTTATCTTTTCATTCCCTTGACATTGTCTTTCACAGACCAGAAAAGTTTCTAATTTTAATAAAGTCAAGCTTATCAACTATGTCTTGCATGGATGTCTTTGGTGTTGTATCTAAAAAGTCACTGCCATTGTCAAGGCCATCTAGGTTTTCTCTTAAGTTATCTTCTAGAAGTTTTTAGTCTTGTGTTTTACAATTTATGTCTATGATCCATTTGGAGTTAATTTTTGTGAAGGATATAATGTCTGTGTTTAGATTCTTTTTTTTTTTCACATGTAGATGTCCAATTGTTCCAGCATGATTTAAAGAGACTATCTTTGATCTACTATATTGCCTCTGCTTCTTTGTCAAAAATCACTTGACTGAGGCACCTGGGTGGTTCAGTCA
>NC_069386.1:124587500-124740000 GCF_027475565.1 Acinonyx jubatus | reverse complement strand
AATCCCTGGCACAACTCAAAACATATTTATTAAATCCCAGACTCTGGCTTTCCATATCCCCAAACATTTGCTTTGTCCTCATACTTGATTGCTTTTCTAGCTTAACACAGAATCTAGATTCAAAATTGTATACTCTTAGAACTTTGAGGGTATTTCCCTCATTTTTATCCATCATCCACTCTTGCGGATAAGCAAACAAGCAAAAACAAACAAACACACACTAAAACTTCTGACTTATTCTTTTGCATGAAACTATTTTTCTCTCTGGAAACTTGGGATCTTTCCTTAATTCTTTCCTTTTATTCTGGAGTTCCTTGAAGTATTTTCCCTTTCCTCTTATTTGGGATTTTGGTGTGATTTCAATATACAATTTATGTCATCATTATCTATGGGAAATGTGCTACAGTCATCACTTTGATTATTGTTTTATTTCCATTTCTTTGTTGTCTCTGTAAAACTCCTATAGTCAAATACCCTTGATTAATCATCTGTGTCTCACATTTTCTCTCATTTTCCTTACCCTCTCTTTATTTTTTCACTTATTTAGACTAGGGACCCCAGCACATTACTCTGGGATACCAATTCCCATCCTTGCAAACCTAGACCTCTCCAAAATGTTTGGTCGACTTTTTGAAAGGGAAACCTTTGGTTTTTCCTTGTAGTATAAACTGACGGTCCCTCAGCAAGCGTGTCTGGGATAATAAAAATGAAGTAAATCCTTCCATTTGGCCCACATACGAACTTTCAATTACTTCCTGTTTTCAACCTATTCCAAATTCCCTTTGGCTGTCTTGAACCCTCAAATCTCATCCTAGGATTTCATGACATACCACAAGGCAACTCTACACATGTATCTGCTTTAGTCTCCTTCAAGTTTTCTAGACCCCAGCTTTTATCTTTATTTCTTGACCCCTTCAACAAAATGTACTGAGTATCTCCTTTGCTCTGGGAACTGTTTTAGATTCTGAGGGACTGCCACTAACAAATCAGACTTTACTAAATATTCTCTCATCCAAGCTACATCTTCCAGGAATGTGTTGCATTCTTGTGTCTGATCATGATTCCCTCTCCTGTTCTCTTAGCTATTTATAAACATTCAGGATTGTTTAAGTGGTGTCCTTCTTAAGAAGCAAAAAAAAGCCTTATATTCCCAGTCTCCTACTTTGAACTACAATCTATACCTAATATGTCAGTTCTGAATTTTATTTTACTTATTGAAGAGATGTAATAATAACTTCTGATTTAATTGTATATGTGAGAATTGCCTTATTTTCAGTTTGTTTTATTAAATGATGGTTCCTTGGACAGTGTTCCATTGTTCAGCAACCAATATAGAATATCTGTCATTAAATCCATATTAGTTTTTATCCGTGTAAAAAGAAACAGTTTTGAGAGACAATGTAGTCCAATATAAGGACTATACACTTTGTAGTAAAAAAAGGCTTGAGTTAGATTTCTTGCTCTGCCACCAGTAGCGAAAGAGATAAGAGTATTTCATTTCAGAAACTCATTTCCTTACATAAAAACTTAAGATTAAATTACGTTCAGTGAAGAAATGCAACAGAGTTTAATAAGAATGCATGTAGATCATATTTCTTAGTACCTAAGAAAGAGTATATATGCCCCATAACTACAGTGGGTATAATAGGTACAGATGCTGTGAAAAGAGGTGGCATTTTAAGTAAGTATAAAAGACAATTGATTTTACTGGCCTAAACTACAGTCAAAGCCATTCTTTTAATCTGGACCTCATTGTCATGACCTTTATGAGTTAATATTTAGATTAAATGGTTTAAATGTACTATGACTATGTGAAGAAAAGAATTGTGTGTGTGTGTGTGTATTTATATACACACACCACATACATATATACACATACATATACACATATGTATACACATACATAATCTGAAAGAGATAAACAGCTGGGGAAAATTGAATTTTGATAATAGTCTTCCATGATTTTTTTAAAATTTTGTTTAATGTTTATTTATTTTTGAGAAAACAAGAGAGAGAGAGACAGATCGTGAGTGGGGGAGGGGCAGAGAGAGAGGGAGACACAGAATCCAAAGAAGGCTCCAGGCTCCGAGCTGTTAGCACAGAGCCCCATGCGAGGCTCAAACCCAGGAACCGTGAGATCATGACCTGAGCCAAAGTCGAATGCTTAAAGGACTGAGCCACCCAGGTGCCCCAAGTCTTCCATGATTTTCTTAAACAAAGTCATATAATTACTTTGTAAGGTACTGTCTGGTTTAAATAACTAGTAGTAATTGTATTTCACATGTACAAGGAAAAAAAGTACAATAAAAGACTAAAGCCTTTTTGTAAATTACCACTGGTAATTTCTGATAAATTTCTGATACCACTGGAAATTCTGATAAAATTCTTTTTATCAGAATTTATAAATAAACCACACAACTGAATTCTTCCTCCTCATTACAATAGATCCTCTGGGTGAGGAAGAATTTGCAGTCATACATATGGGACACTCAAAGGGAATAATTTCCCAGCAGATTTTTTATAGATATTTTATTTTATATCTATATAAGCAAAATTCCATCTTATTTATTTTGAAATGCTGCCCTCAATTCTGTCAAGATTTTGCAAATCTTCAGGATAAAACATTCAGAGTATTGCACTGTGCTTTGCATTTTGCTTTGTATAATGACAGTTCTTTATGTTATGAAATGTAGATTTGTCAAGAATTATTTAAGCCATCACCTTAATGTTCAAATGCATACGGTTTAATTATTCCACTGAGAAGAGTTGGAAAACACCTAGCTGTGGTTGACTTACAGCATGTGTTTCCACAATCCCTCAAATATCATTCTTAGAAATTTTCTTTTTTCATGGAGATTTGGGTAACTCATCTCAGTTCTCTCATCTTAGCAATCAAAACATCTGATACCCAACCTTAGTTTTCTTTTCTTTGCTTCTACCCTCTTTAAATTGCCATGGCAATGAGAATGCTGCTCCTTCTATTTAGGAAAGATGACATTTAGCAACGCTTTGCTATATTACTTCATAAATATGTGCCCTACAGTCACTTGAACTGTTGGTCATAGCTTCGTGAATTCTCCAATATATGGATTCCACCCTCTGTTTATTACATCTTTAATCAAAATGTCTAATCAGAATCTTTTTTGACTAAGGGCATGTTTGTATTTGTTCTCTGCCCCTTTCTTGACAGTTTCCTTTTTTTTTTCCTTCTCTCTGAACATTTGCAGAAAAAATGAATAAAATGAAACACAGTCGCTTTTCAGATAATTAAGACAATATATCTATGGATATTATTAGAGGTCTCCTGCCTATGGTAAGACACGTCCCATGGTAAAGCTGACCTCTGTCTTCTGCTCATCTTTTTATAAAGATGTATGTATGTCATATTAACAGTATCATAGTGCTGCTGACTTCAGTGAGGCAATTCCTGGGCTTCTGCCTTCAAAAAGGGTGTCAACAGTGACACCCATCTGCACAGGGAAAACTTGTAACTCCCTCCTTCCACTGTTAATGTTTTAACAAATCATAAAGGACTATATCTGCTCCGAAATGTTCCTTAATGCCTGCGGTTACTTCTAAAACCGCAGTCAATGGTCAATGGGTCTATTTTTACCTGATACAAATGATCAACAAAAGGGCAGTTTATCATGTCTGACTAGATCTTTATTCTGAAACAATTATGGCCCATGAAGATATAAGAAATTGAAATAAGTTGCTTTTTAAAGAAATCTGAAAATTATTTGCTGGAATTATTTCTGGGGAGAGAAAAAATGGTATGCTGTCATACCAATGGTATTCACCTTTTGCTACTATTACAAAGAAAAATCAGATTGGTCCTGAGAAAATAGAAAGAAGAGAGTAAGGGCAAATGGGAAGCAGAGAAAGGAATAAAGATATAATTAAAAATATTGCTGGGGTGCCTGGGTGGCTCAGTCAGTTGAGCATCTGACTTGATTTTGGCTCAGGTCATGATCTCAGGGTTGTGGGATCTAGCCCTGCATCAGGCTACACTTTCAGCATGAAGTCTGCTTGAGATTCTTTCTCTCCCTCTCTCTCTGTCCGCCCCCCCCATATATATAGTCACAACTCAAAAATCACTGTCAATACTTCCTATGCCTCTTACCTTTCTTAAACAATGATCATTATCACCACACCTACCCCTACACATGTGCACACATAAACACAAACTCACACTCATACAAACATACACACAGAATTGAACCAGAACAAAGAGAAAGAAGAGGAAAGACAAGGAAGAAAAGATTAAAATGAAAGTATCAACATGCCATGTGAATTAAGGGGCAAAAGCTGTCAGAATACCTCCTGCTCGTTCCATTTCCCATCACTGATCCCTGTATTTAATACATTCTGATATCAGTGTCCTCATCCTCTGTCTTGTTCTTTCCTCCATGGGCAGCTCGGTAGCTTAGTGTTTCATTATCTGCCTTTTCTGACATTTTCAACCTCTAATCCTTACCATAGAGCTCTACGGTTAAAAAAGGAAATCTCTTAATTTCCTCTGCCAGAATCATTCATTTGATATCATTGTTCACTCTAAGCGCCTCAGGGTAGACTCTGTGTCCAGATATGATAAAAATACATGTATTTCAAGTCAGAAATGCTTCACAATCATTACTACGAATGATAGAGTATGGCTGATGATACACTTGATTTTTAATTATTAAAAACTCTAACATATCTGTATTTTAATATTGAAAATGCAGTTATGTTTATTTCCTTTAAAAAATATATTCAATACATTCCTGTCAGTAGAATTTGATAACTTAGCATCCTTCATGCAAACTGGCTTGCAGTTTTAGGGACCATTCTCCAGGGATATATAACTACCTGGCATATGGTTTCTACCTTCATGTGGGATGCAAGCATTAGCTTTTAATATATAAGAAAATTAAATGCACTCAGCCGTGGAGCAATGCATTTTTTATCAGAATTCTGAAAAGTCAGCTCCATGTTTCTATTTCTCTCAAGAGATACCAATGCAATTGTGGACAGCAACTTCAATTATAGGAGAGATAGGTTGCTTCAGTAAGGACCAAAAATTAATGTAGCAAATACAAGTGATAATAGTCTGACCATGGATCCATGTGTGCATAATCCTGTGCTAGGCACTAAGCCCTTTGACAGCAATCTACAAACTGAACTTAAAAAAAAAAAAAAACAAAAAAAAAAACTGGCCACGCTATATCTATTGGTTCATTTCAATTCAACAAAATGGCCCCTCTGTCTCTATTGGTTCATTTCAATTCAACAAATATTTAGTGGTGACTTTCTCTTGAAGCTTGGAATTCATTAGTGAACAAACCTTAGATCCATAATGGAAGTTATATTCCAGTGGGATTAGACACACAATAAAACAAATGTTTTCAAATAAATAAGTTGTATAACATAAGTTGATAAGTATGATGGAAAAAGATGCAGCACAGAGTTAAGGGGATCAGGAATGCAGGGAGATGTAACATTAAATAGAGTGGTCAAGATGGTCTTCATTCAAGTGGTGACATTTGAGCAAGTATTAAGGGAGGTAAGGGAATGAACCATGCTGTTATCTGAAGGAACAGAGTCCCTGGTAATGGGAGCAGCCCTTACAAAGGGCCCAAAGCAAGAGTCTACATTGACACCGTCAGAGAATAGCACGAGGCAGATATAACTGAAATGGAAAGAGCAAGAGAGAGACCTGTAGTTCATGAGACCAGAAAGATAATGAAATAACGGATTGTGGGGGAACAGATAACTGAAAGCACTGCATTACCAGTCTCTTTCTTTCTCTAAGTGAAATGCAGACTCTTTCAAGGGTTTGAACAGATGTATGATGCAACACGCACAATGCAGATGTAAGGCTCAACCCCACTGCAGAGATGAGGACAGCCTGTGCAAGGCGAGGTGGAAGCAGTCACCCAGGTGAAAGACGGCAGTGACTTGGACAGCATGGAGCAACTGGGGATGTAAGAGGGGGCCAAACTCTCAGTATATTCTGAAGAGAGAGCTAATAACCTTTCCCAATAGATACATTTATAGACAAGTAGAAAATTGGATCAAATAAGTCTCAAAACCTGACATAAACTAACACTTTAAAATTTCATTAAAGCATATCCATTATCTAATTTGACCTCACAAATAAATCCATGAGACTGACAGTCAGGGCATTGTGCATATTCACTTTATAGATGAAACATAAAAGGAGGTTTATTGAAAGATGAAGGAAACTATGATTTGAATGCTGCAAACACAGCTTCCTACCAGATATATAGTTTCAAATTTGTTACATCATTTAATCTCCATACAAGCCATGACAGGAAGGACAAGCCCTCAGTTTTGTAAATAGTGAAAATGCAGTTCAGAATGGTCTGTAATATACCCAGGTTTCCACAGTGAGTCATGGTTTAACACAGTTCTCATCCCAAGCATTTTTCCTTTCATAAGCCTCAGCTTACTCTACTATCTGAAAGTATCCAAATGAACCTTATGAAATATCTTTAGTCATTTCATCCTCCTTATGCCCATCCTTATGGACAATCAATGTTGCTAGTTATCTATTTTCTAGAGAATGAGACAGAAAGAGACTGGGATGTTTTATCAGAGTTCTTCAAAGAAGCACAATCAATAGGATACGAAAACAGATTATGACGAACTGACTCAAGTGATTACGGAGGGTGAGAAGTCCCATGATCTGCCATGTGCATGCTGGAGACCCAGGAAAGCCAGCAGTATAATCCAGTCCAAGTCCTAAAGCCTAAGAACCACGGTAGGTTATGATGTAAATCCCAGTCAAGGTCAGGAAGCGAGGAGATGAGGTGTCCCAAATCAAGCAATGAGTCAGAAAAAGCCAAGAATTTCTCTTTCTTCCATCTTTTTTATTTAATCAGGCCCTCAAAGGATGGGATAATGCCCATCTACATTGGGGAGGGTCATTTACTGAGTTCACTGATTCGATTGCTAATCTCATCTGGAAACATCTTCACAGATACACCCAGAAATAATGTTTAACCAGATAGCTGGGCATCCTCTGATCCAGGCAGGTCGACACATGAAAATTTAATTATCGTAGATGTATAGTATCATGTGCAAAGATACATGTTAGTAACTGGCAAAGATAAACTTTAAATCTATGATCATTTGACTCTAAAATCTACAACCTTGCAACTAAACAGCACGCAATGAAAATATAAAACTATATGCCCTACCAGCCTCCTAAAGGAGTCGTGAAAATTAAATGAAGCCATGTATGTGAATTTTCTTTGCTAACTCCCAGTTTCCCTATATTCACTGTTTGTTATTTTCATCATTACCTGTTGGCCACCTAATTTAAATTTCAAGATCCAAAAACAAGTTAATGTAAGCAGTCTCCAAGGAACTGTCATAATTTGGGACGGTCATAATTTGGATGTTGCCCATTATACTTATTTATATCTCTTTCAGTGAGCATTAAGTGAGTGGAGAAGAAAACCATCAGAGAAGCCAGGTCCCAAAGCAAGTTGCAGCCCAGCAGGCTGAATTCTACACCTGCCATCCCATCTCAGGTGCTGGAGGAAATGGCTCTAGGGCAGGGAGCACACCTGGAGGTCCTCTTGCCTGCTGCTCCTGCCACTAAGAAAGGCCCTTTGGCTCCTTTTATTTACTTCCCTTTGGCTCTGTCATCCAGGTGTGACCCAGAAAGTGTGCTTCAAGGCTTGGCTGCTGACAGGCTGTTCTGTGGGAAGAGGTCCACTGTGTCTCTATCATTGTCCCCTAAAGTGTATACTGATTAAAGTTCCAGCAGAATTCAACTAATTCCAACATGTATACATGGGGTGTCTGCGAAATGCCTGATACTCTTTGAGGTGCTGAAGAGAAAAGCAAGGATGAATCAGCTCTAAGATTCTGGCTCTCACAATCTGGTAAGAAAGACAGGCAAGAAAAATCAAGGTTTGAAGAAATGAATGGGATAAATTCTCAAAAGAACAAAAATATGTTGAGGTTGGTATCTAGCTAAAAAGAGAGATTAACTGTTACTAGCAGATTTAAGAATTATTTATGTAGAAAACTGTTTTTAAACTGACCTGGAAATATGTGTTTGTCACTCGAAACAAAGGAAGGAAATGTGTATTTTAGACTAGATGGCACAAATTTATAAGGAAAGGAATGGTAAATGTTGGGAGAATGGTAAATAATTGGTCATTGAAAACAACACGATGCAAATGAGCGAGTATACAGAGGTAGGGAAGATTACAAGAAAAGAAGTGTGGCTAGAAGTTGAGTCCTTAATATAAGAAGACATTAAATTCCAGGCAGGGGACACAGGATTGTGTTTTACATTCATGTAAAGCTTTAGAAAACTTTGAATCTGATAGTTCCATGACCAAAAGTAAGCTTTGAGAGGGGCTAGTACAGCAGTGTGTAGGAAGGGATGATCAGAAGCAGGGAAATGAGTTAGGACCAAAGAAAACGAAATGCATTAAACAGCAATATACAAAGAAAATAAAAACAGACACAAGATGCATTGGAAAGGTAAAATGAAGAATATTAGGTAGAGTTGAAGTAGAAACAACATCAAAAGTGAATAACTGATAGGATGTTGGTGTCATTAACCAATACAGCATGCCCAGGAGGAGTTAGGAAAGCTTGGTGGATATGTTAAAATTTAAGGGCATGTGAGATACGCTTATAAAGATATCTAATGGAAACTATCAATGATGGTGAAGAATTCAGAAGGGAAATGAGGCCTAGACATATAAATTTTGGATGCACTGAGGAGCGATGCCATAGGATTGTGTAAGATAAATAGAGGAATAACCAAGAACTCTATCCAAAGTAGTTCTGCCCTTTACCATTTACTTTTCCAGCTGTGCCTGAGAATATACATTGCTCCACATCTATGTCAACACTTGCTATTTTTAGCCTTTTAAAATATTTGCTAAGCTGATAGGTTCAATATGATCTCCACAGTCCTCAAGTCAGACAACAAGGCCACACAATTCTACATCTCTCACCAAAATCTGCCTATGTTACAAGAGAGAGCCAATCGAAAACTATGAGGTCTTCTAATCAGACATATAAGCATATTTGTTGCTTGTTCTTAATATCTCAGATCTTCCTTGGTGCTTACTAAGGTCAGAGCTTTGATTGATGTGTGGGTTCTGTGTATATATGTATGTATGTGTTTGTGGGCTTATCTGCTGTTTATATACACATATTCTGTGTGCTTTTGTGCACGTGTGTGTCTCCTATATTACATATATATTCCTTACTGCATTCCCCTAAGACTAAATACGATATAACTGTGATATTATCTATTCATCCTAAACTACATTTAGTGAAATTATTTAGCAAAGTAACACCAAAACAAGAAAAGTATGTATAACTGTTTAAAATCCTAGCAAATACCTAATGCGGGTGGAAGTGTAAACTAGTGACAATCATAGGAAAGCAAATTAACTTAAATGTATCAAAATCCTGAAATGATCAGAGGTGTCCACACAGATTCCACACCCTCTTCTGGTTTTCATCACAATATTGCTTCTAAAAATAAAGAAAACATTAAAAAGCACATTTAAAAAAAACAGGCATTATTTACTAAATTGTGGAATGTTGATAGAATGGCACATCATGTCATTAGTTACAATAATCATTTAAAACAGTTTAGTTGTGGGGCGCCTGGGTGGCGCAGTCGGTTAAGCGTCCGACTTCAGCCAGGTCACGATCTCGCGGTCCGTGAGTTCGAGCCCTGCGTCCGGCTCTGGGCTGATGGCTAGGAGCCTGGAGCCTGTTTCCGATTCTGTGTCTCCCTCTCTCTCTGCCCCTCCCCCGTTCATGCTCTGTCTCTCTCTGTCCCAAAAATAAATAAAAACGTTGAAAAAAAAAATAAAAATAAAACAGTTTAGTTGTAGGAAATATTTGTGATATAGTGTTACGTGAAATAACATCATCTTATTCTTCTGAAATGTGTGTCTCTATAGGTGAGAATGTGTGTGTCCATCCGAAATACATCAGACTCTGTATTCACAGGTGTAAGGAAGTTTCATTTTTTCCTCACATTTTTATACTGTACAGATTATCGTTATTGAACATGAGTTACTTCAAAATTTTTATTTTATTTATTTATTTTTGAGAGAGACAGAGAGACAAAGCATGAGTGGGGCGGCTGGGGGGGGGGGGGGCGGGGAATACAGAGAGGGAGACACAGAATCCGAAGCAGGCTCCAAGCTCTGAGCTGTCAGCACAGAGTCCAATGCAAGACTCAAACCCACAAGCCTCAAGATCATGACCCCAGGCCAAAATCGGACACCCAACCGACTGGGCCACCCAAGCACCCTATCACAAATTTTAAAAAGTGATGTGTTATTTAGAAAAAAATGGAAGAAGAGTTAGTATTATCATAACACAGTAACTAAGTAAGGACTTTTAGAGATTTTAACTATTCCTTATTATTGCCAATTAATTTGGCCTTTATAAAAATACCCTTTAATTTTTTACTCTAGTATATCCATAAAACTTCATTGGCAAAAAATCCAGATAAATCATCTCCAGATAAATAAACTGAGGCATGAATTGATGAAATGGCTTCTCTTAAACATGCTGTGGATATCCCACAGAGTGACAGAGCTGCAATCAGGACCCGGGTCAAAAAGCACGATTTCTACCACCAGCCTACCATTCTGTTGCACAAAAATGCCACGTAGGATGACTTTGTGGGGGTGATTTAGGAGGACAGGAACAACGAATGTGACATGGAGACTAAGACAGGTACTAGACAAACCGTATCACTGAACACGTGCCTCCAAGATGAGGCACTGGGCACAGTGTCTCAAGGTGGAAAAGTCTGAATCCTTTCCATCTTTAAATAATACATATTCGTCACATATTGGTGACTGGTTATAAGTTTTTCTGACACAAATAGACTATCCAGTTAAACAAACAGTCCCAACTATTTCCTCTGTGGATATTTTCACTCAAGATACCCAGCGATTTACTACAATTGCCAATTTCATATGAGATTAATCATCCCCACACTTTGGCAAATACATGTTCTAAAACTATAACTATGCAGGTAAAATGAAGACTGAATATTTATTTAGACGAGGTGACGATCAGTTATGATTAAAATGATTACTGATTTTATTAATACCAGCCCTCCCTTACCAAAACAAAATTGTTTTCTTTAGGTTTATTTTGTTTGAGTCACCCAAAAACCTAACTGGCTTGTATTTCACTTTATATATATATATATATATATATATATATATATATATATATATATATATACACACATTTGTAAATAAATAAATTTATACATATATAAGTATATATATATTTCACTTTATATATATATGTGTGTATATATATATATATATATATATATATATATATATATATATATATACAGGCTAACCAAGTGAATCACAATTTTATAAGGTTTTTTTTTAAGTTTATTTATTTTGAAAGAGAGAGAGAGAAGCATGCTCCATGCTGTTAGCGCAGAGACCAATGCGGTGTTCAAACTCACAAACCATGAGATCATGACCTGACCCAAAATCAAACGTCAGATGCTTAACTGACTAAGCCACCCAGGCACCCCACAAGGTGTTTTATTATCGTTATTTTTAAAAAGCTGTTCACCAAATGAAGCAAAGGGCAATAAGATTTCCTCTCCAAGCCTGTGTGTGATAGACTCTGTCCTCTAAACTTAAATGTTGGGGATTTTTTTGTTTTTGCTTATTATTTGGTGGTGTTTTGTTTTTGCCACTATCATTCTTTTTAAGATCTCTTTCGGCCTGAATTTATTTATCCCGGGATTTAGTTATTAACTATGTAATAGTTATTATAATTATAGTTGTTGAGGAAATTCTTGGCAATTATCTTTTCAATATATCTGCAACAGGCTATTTGGTGGTGCCAGCCAAGGCAGATGACAGGAATATCATGTCTTGGAGAGAAGACTGACAGAACCCATGCAGGCATTTCTATCTCTCTGTATGCTGCATTTGATCACCTACTTCTTTCTCCACCTTCAGTCTCCTGGTATATTTCACTTTTTGTTACTGGCATTTGCACAGCCAATAACTGCCTTGGACCATGGCCTTGGTATTGTCATACGGATAATATATTTTCACAAGGATGAGTTCTTCTTGGAACAATTTATCCCGTGGATTAGACTCTCCTGCATCAGAGCTCAGCAGGTCTTCCTGTTTCACCTGTCTGTAGTCTAAGATTTATGAGGCTCTGCTCAAGGCACTTTTCACCAGGTATATTTCATTTCGCAGGCTTCCTTACGTTCTTCAGAGAGAGTATAGGGAGTTGTAAATGTTATGTCACACTTGTTGATTCCTTTTAAATGGACATGCTTTAGAAGAAACTAAAATGGATTTCTAACATTCATTATTTCATTAACTTCCCCTCAAAAATGTGCAATATACGTATCATTAAAAAAAAAAAGATAATGCAACAAAAATCTACACAGAAGAAAACATTCACCTGAAGAAGTGCTGTCCCTATTGTTTTTCCCCGCGATGTGCTGTTTATTCTCCATTTGCTTCACAGCAACAAATGGGTTTGCCAAATGTGAGGCACTGGGAAGTTTTCAGAGGATGAAGACTGAGAGAAGGTGGAGTATGCTTTCCCCTGAACCCTTCCTGACTTAGTATCAGTTGATGGCAGTAGCTAGTTCCTCCAGGATTGAACTTCTGAAGGTAGGGGAGTCCCCCAACCCCCAACTTCAATACTTCCATTTCCACTTCTTGGCCATAGGTCCAGAGTGTGGTAATGGCTTTCTGCTCTCGTTAGTCTCTAAGAGCCCTGCCTCAACATTTCTTGTTGGGTCTCTCAGAAAAAAAAAAAAGGCGTTTATACCATCTGAGTTTGAATCCTTTTCCTCAGGGGACCAAGACTGATACACATGCTATGGGTCTACAGGTCTTAAGAAACTGGAAGGTAATTAGTATTTCAAGATGAGTGGTTAGCTTGTAATTGTTTTGTTTTCACTCCTTTTTAATGAAAGGAGTAGCTGTTAATCTATTTATCCAAAGTGTAGGGTGCTTAGTACTGTGTATTTCAGGTGTGCACACCTAAGCCATGGGACAGTAAATAAACTCTTAAGAGTCTGTGCTCTAAAAAAAAAAAAAAAATTGTTGGGGCACTTACAATTGCTGGCTCAGTCAGTGGAGCATGTGACTCTTGATTTCAGGGTTGTGAATTCGAGAGATTGGGTGTAGAGATTACTTCAACATAAAATCTTTGTAAAAATTGTTTTCCTTTGTATTTATTGGTTTCATGAAATTAGCAAGATTTTAGAGCTTTACACATTGTTTGTTCACACAGCTCACAGGATAAAGCAGCTTTTTGTATAGCTCTATTCTCAAGCTACGTGTTTTCTACTTCTTAATACCCACTCTCCTTAACTCACCTAGTATGGACAATGACTGACTACAAATAGGAGATGAGTCATACGGATTTAAAAGATATCCTTTATTTACCAACAGTATATAAATACTCTTGAGAAAGCCACAGATTATGCATTAGCTTTTATGACTTGGCTTTGCGATCTTCTTCTACAGAACAAAAATGCTCTGGTGAACCACTTTGCAAGTGGTCAGATTACGTTTAGGAGAAGTAACTATCCACTGGATCTTTTCTCTGCCAAAGCATTTATTTTGCCATTCTGTAGATGTAGGTCAAAGGAAACACCACAGTCTGGAATTTCTATGTCATGAAAGTCATTTTAATGCAGGCTCATTCTGGAAGTCCAGGGAAAAAGACGAGACAGAAGTTTCTCACACATTACAAACCCAGAGGACGGTATTTCATTGAAGTTTCTGAGTAGTAATAAAGAAGTTTACATTCAGAAATCTTCCAGAAACCCAAGTTTACCTTTCAAACGTTGAGGTTTCTACATTGAATTAAGTAAGAAACTCTTCAGGAACAAAGGACAATCAGAGCCACCACATCACAAGAAACCAAGGAGCATGAACTATATCATATTTCTACATATGTCTCCTATGTAAATGGCACAAGAGAGTTCAATGCACAACCTAAATGGCAATACACCCATGAAGGTTCTGATGGCAATGATGCTGTCCATGAAATCAGCCCAACTAACAGAGAACAAGCTCAAAGTAGGTGATCAACGCATATTTTTATTCAAATGCATTCAAGTGAATTCAATCAAGTAGTAAAACAAACTATCCAGCTTCAGATTCTCATTTCTAGTCGTGAATTATTCAATCTAATCCATTAAATCATTTTCTTTACCATGTAAATGTACCAGTACCTGTATGGAAACAAGTACTGTATGGAAACAAGTACAGTAATTGTATGGAAACAATTTTCTAGGGCAGAGATCAGCAACCTTCTTTAAAAGGGACAAATAACAAATATTTTGGGCGTGTGGGCCATATAGTCTCTGTCTCAACCACTTAAATCTGCTGTGTAGGATGAGGGCAACCATAGACAAATCACAGACATATATGGGTAGGTTCCAAAAAAAATTTGTTTTTATAGCATTTGGCCTATAAGTAGTAGTCTGCCCATCACTGATTTAGAGAATACCTCTATTTTCAGGTATGCAAAATAAAACATCATTAATATTACTTTTATTCTCTTATCAACCTACATGTTTTATTTTATTTATATACATACACTTATGAATTCTACTTCAGGCTTTTGGAGTCTGATTCTCTAGAAACAAAGTTGTGAATCTATATTTTTGTACAGCCCTCCAGTGACTCAGTTGTCCAGCCACGTTTGGCAATAACCACTGTAATTAATTCCAACCCCACTCATTAATTTTTGACTTGAATTATTTGAATTATCTTATATCTAGATTAATTTTTTTTAGATAAATAACTCTATCCTTCTAACTGCTCAGTTAAAAACCTTTATTCCTTTATGACTTTCACATACTATTTCCAATTCTCCAATTCATCAGCAAATACAGCCAACACGCTCTTCAAAATGCATCAATCACCTGATTTCTTCTCACTCTTCCCATTGCTATCACTGGAGTCTAAGCCACTACCTTCTGGATTTTCACAACAGCCTCCAGATTGATTTTCCAGTTTCTATACTCTGCTTCCCTATAGTCTATACTTCATGCAACATCCAAACATCCTTTTAAAAAAAGAAAGTCACATTATCTCAGTTCTCAGGTCAAAACCCTCCAACCTCACCAAGAGTAAAAGCCAAATTTCTTTCAAACCTACGGTGCCCTATATGATGTGTCCCTCCCCATACCCCATTTGTTCTCTGACGCTGGGCCACACTGGTCTCCAAGCTGTTCTGTGAATGTAATAGTATGTATATTTCTACCTCCAAGTCTTTTCACCTTCTCCTCCAAATGTTCATCCCCCAGATACCTACAAGGCTCACCTACTAGGATCCAGATGGTTTCTAAAATATCTTGGTGAGGCTTCTCTGGACCATTTATACCAAAGTTGAACTCCTTTCAGACTTTCTTTGCAACTATATTCATTTTTACAGCATGTATCCCTACATAACACATATTGTTTTCCCTAGTGTTTCTGTCTATACACTATCTCTTCCATTGGAATTTAAGTTCCATTAATGGGAAGGCATTTTGTCTGTACAATGAATGAAGAAATGACTGAATGTGACTTTATGCTTTTTTTAATCTTTACTGCCATGAGATGTTTTAACAATATGCTCAGATATAAAACTATTCCTCCTGACCCATTACATTGCAAGGCTATTTTCATTGTTTTTCATTATAATTCTTGTATTTAAAACCACATCTAGGGTGCCTGGGTGACCCAGCCAGTTAAATTTTCAACTTCCGCTCAGGTCATTATCTCATATTTCATGAGTTCAAGCCCCACATAGAGCTCTCTGATGTCAGCACAGAGTTCACTTATGATTATTTGTCTCCCTCTCTTTCTGCCCCTTCCCTGCTGGTTCTCTCTCTCTCTCAAAATAAACAAACTTTTAAAAAAAATAATAAAATAAAAATATAAAACAAAATCTAAAAGTAGAAGTAAAATCTAAAATCCTCTTCTCAGAATGGGAAGGCAATTTTATTGACATCTCTTTTAAATACCAACTGCAATGTGTAAATAAAATGAACTGAATGTGCAAATAAAATAATTGAATGTGTAAATAAAATGGTGAAATATTATCACTGCATGGTCTTAAGCAGCATTCTAAGTTATTATTTTCAGCCTTTGCTATTCTAGATTTCCCACTGAATTTGGCCTATGGCACTATAATAATAAAAATGAGAGTCAAACTTAAAACTAGGTAGCAATTAGTTGGTAAAACCCTACAGTATTTCTTTAATTTATAGATTTCTTTACTTCTGCTTTGAACTTTCTTAATACTAGCACTGAAAATTGCAGGGAAATAAAGAGGCAAATATATAACTAAATAATAGTAAACCAGATGATACAAATCCTCTCAGTAGAAAATTTAACTAATTCCTAAGCAGGAGATCTTGGAATTCTGTTGCTCACCTGCTGTCAGCTGTTATGTGAATAGAAAAGGGCTATAAGTATATCTATTGATGTGTTTATTTTATTGTTGTAAGTTCTTTCAGGAAGTAAATTTACATTTTTTAACAGTACAAAGATTCTTAGGGGGAAAAAATAGAACAGAGAAAAAATAATTGCCTCTTTTTAATTATTTTTTTTTCACTAGGTGAAAAGAAGAGATGTTTGGAGCAACAAAAAATAGAGGAAAAACTTAATTGCCTGGAAGCAATTAATACAGTAGAAGGATATAAAAATTCTAAAGCTACTGACTAAATGCAGCTTTCTACACAGCAAAAATTATACAGAGGACAAATAAATACATCAAATAATTATAGTGAAGGTTATCATACTACTCAATCTGAAACTGATAGAATAAACAACCCAAATCTTTACAGGTTCAATTATTTCAATAGTAATGTATATGACTGATATATACAGAACCTTGCAAACAATAATTAAGTAAAATGTATTACTTCACCCCTATTTTGGATGCTATTTCAAAAGAACTCAGAACAAAGAACAATAAGAAAGAAATATACTTACAATGCAAAACAAAGTTACCTTTCACATACACAAATACACTGTTGGAAAATAAATATCCCACTTCTAAATAATTCCACATTAAAAGTAACCATACTGAGGGGTGCCCAGGTGGCTCAGTGGATTGAGTGCTCTGACTCTTGATTTCGGCCCAGGTCATGATCCTAGGGTCATAGGATCTAGCCCCGCCTCGGGCTCCATGCTCAGTGTGGAGACTGCTTAAGATTCTCTCCCTCTCTCTCTCTCTCTCTCTCTCTCTCTCTCTCTCGCACACATGCGCGCTCTGTATCTCTCACTCTCTCTCTCCTCTCTCTCTTCTTCTAAAATGAAAAAAATAAAAATTAAAAATTAAACAAAAAATAAAAAAATAACCATACTGAAAATTACATGACATTAAAGATTAAACCACAATAATACTCAAGACTTATCAAAACACTAAGTGGTGTGTAATACTACTTCCAATCAAAAAGGAGTAACTAGAGGGGAACTTTCCTTTCCTCTGCAAACAACTAAAAAAGTAGACAAAGTATAAGAAAAAAGATGTTTCCAGACATTGGGACAGTAGGCAGAACAGGAAGGACTATGACTCTCAAGAGAACAGAAACAAAGCAGGCTCTACGTTACTCTGGCTTTCTGCCTGGAAGAAATTTCTGGACCTAGGCCCAGGAATGAGGAAGGCAACCAGAGAACAATGGGATTACTGATTTGAAGAAGCATATTTCTCAGAGTTTGGGGAAGTTGAGGCAGAGGGAATTAGCAGGGAAAATGAACTCCTGACATTTTTATTAGATCCCCTTGAATCTCTGACTTCATACTAATCTGTGAATATAAAGCTGAAACTCTATTAAGCTAGACAAATCACAAAGGCAGGGAGTTACACATGAACAAATTCTAAACATCTCAAAAGGATTAAGAGACATCCAAATTCCAAGCAACCAGACTATAGAAATCTCATTCAACATTCAGGGCACTCATTAGAAACTATTTAACAGTCACACTTAAGAAGAAGCAAGATTAGACTAGCACTTTTGTCTCATCCTAAAAGAATTTAAAACCAAACCTTGAAAGAATCAAGCCAGTCAAAACAAACATCAACACTTCTTAAAGAAAGATAAATCTCATACACTCTCACATGTATCATTAATTATGTCATAAATTCACTAAAAAATTACTAGGCATATGAAGCAGCAGCAAATGTAACTCAAACCCAGTAGAAATATTAGCTAATAGAAACATACCCAGAAATAATAACTTTTAAAAAGTTATGAACCGGGAGTTCTTGGCTGGCTAAGTTGATTAAGCATCTGACTCTTGATTTCGGCTCAGGTCATCATCCCAGAGTCCTGATCCAGCCCCATCCCACTCCTCACCGAGCATGGAGCCTGCTTGGGATTCTCTCTCTGCCTCTCCCTGTCCCCCTCTCTCTCTCTTTCTCAAAATAAAGAAAGAAACAAACAGGGGCACCTGGGTGGCGCAGTCGGTTAAGCGTCCGACTTCAGCCAGGTCACGATCTCGCGGTCCGTGAGTTCGAGCCCCGCATCAGGCTCTGGGCTGATGGCTCGGAGCCTGGAGCCTGTTTCCGATTCTGTGTCTCCCTCTCTCTCTGCCCCTCCCTCGTTCATGCTCTGTCTCTCTCTGTCCCAAAAATAAATAAAAACGTTGGAAAAAAAAAAAGAAACAAACATATTTTTTTAAAAATAATATAAACAAGTGAAAAATAAACTTTAGAAAAGAGTTATGAACTGTTTTAATATTGTGACAGATATATTTAATATTTAAAGAAATCATTATGAAAACAAAACTAAAAGATACATAAAAGAGACACAAATTTAGAAGGTTTATTGAAAAAAATGAAGACAAAAAAAAAACCACCTAAGGAAAGAAAAATGCACAGAGATCAGGAGAGATTATTTTTTAATTATAATAATTTTATAATATAGATACCATAATTGAAATGAAAATTTCTCTAGAAAATATTACTAACAAAAATTGATTCAAAAAGAAATAGAAAGCCCCACACAAACCAATGACAATTAAAGAAACTGAACTGTTGGGGACACCTGGGTGGCTCAGCTGATTAAGTGCCCGACTTCAGCTCAGGTCATGATCTCATTGTTCATGAGTTCGAGCCCTGCATTTGGCTCTGTACTGACAGCTCAGAGCCTGGAGCCTGCTTCAGATTCTTTGTCTCCCTCTCTCTCTGACCCTCCCCCACTCACACTCAGTCTCTCTCTCAAAAATAAATAAACATTAATTTAAAGAAAAATAATAATAATAACGAAGCTGAACTGTTAAATAAAAATTCTTGGCTTCCTCCACCATCACCTTCTAAGGGAAACAAAACACACACACACACACACACACACACACACACACACACACAAAAAACCCACAAACTACCCAATTGTTCATTCAAATTTTACAAAACCCACAAGAAACAGATTAACACATGTACTCAAATTATTTCATGAGGTAACAAAGAAAGCTTCCTGACTCATTACATGAAGATCATAAATAAAACAAAAAAAATTATAGGCTCTTCTAACTTCTATTAATGTATCAACTCTGTCATTAAACACCTATATAATCTCGGTTAAGTTACTTGACCTCTATGAGTGTCTATTTTCCCACCAGTAACAATGCTTCTATTAGACCCGCTAAGGATAGACCAATCCTATTTTAAAATTCATCTCCTCTCCACTTCCACCAGTAGAAATGTCAGGTCTGAATTCACACAAAGAACCAGCCCCTCAGCTTCAAACACCTTCTTTTCCATCAGGACCGTATCCTTGATTAAGGAACTTCCACTATTTCAGAATTACATCAAAGTCTCTTGGCTGCATTCCTCAAAACACTGACTGTGGTCCCTCTCTACTGGAATCCTTGCCATGGCAAGTGCAGTCTAGCTTTGCCAAGTATAAGCTTATCTCTCTGGAGTATACTGAAAGCTGGAATGTCTTGTATATTCTACTACCTCTCTGCTTATCAGTTTATTATCTCCCACCTCCTCCCCAAGAAACACTATTTTCTATTTGAGTGTTTGACAATAGTCTAATGTGAGTTTATTGCCCCTTGCATAATACCTATTTTTATTATGCTCATTGTGACAATAAAGAAGATATTAATTGAATTCATTATTCAATTCCATTAGCTATTATTAGTTTTATCTTACTGAGATAGACACCTATGTTCTGGATTCACCACACCAAATAATGATTTTAAATTCCTTTTTAAAATAATAATTCTTCTTGTCTTTTACATCCTTTTCCTTGACCTTTTCTTTGTATTTATTCTTATATAATTTCAATTTTGGATTCAGATTTTCAGAACACTATATGCTGATATGTAGCTTAAAACTGAATTGGATACAGAAGACTGAATATTACCCAACTTGAGCAAGAAGAAATTTCCGTATGTTATTACTTTGTCCTTCACTGACAGTGCAGGGTCTGAGATAGATGTTTGCACTATGTTTTCTGTCTGCCTTGGATTGCTATAATGAGTTGAGCTGTCAGTGGTGAGTATGTACCAAAAGGACTATGAATATGTAGAACTCAGCAACATGCGATGAACCAGAGTATATAATGTTGACTCCAAGGACACTGCATTCCTGGGTTACACCAGATTACTAATATTATTAACCAAGACTCATTTTTCAAAGTTTTTTTCTACTCATTTTCATGAATTCTTCCTAGTGCAAGTATACAAAAGTTGTTCATCTTGCTTGTTTCTGACTTCAATCAAAATTAGAAAGTAGGGCGAAAGGAAAGAGACATGTATGGAATGCCTATTAGTCATTCTCTGCATCTTTTTCCATTGTCCTAGCTTTCCTTTCAGAGCTTTGTTCCCCCACATCTTTCCACCAGTTATTGGCAGATGCTCCCTTTAGCAGCCACAGAAGTAGCTCATTTTAATGGAATCATCATTTTAGTATAGCCCCTGCATCAAAATTTCTTTGCATTACATTCACTGTGAAGCTTACACAGTGAAAGCTTACACAGTAAAAAATTTTAGAGCCTAACAATCTACAGAGGATTGTCACATATTGCACTTTAATTGATTTTACTGTGTCAATTTGATAAACTCACTACAAAATATTAAGGCTGATCATGAGAGGAAACATTTTATATTTTTAACTGGAGCTTTTTTTTTAAAGTAAAGCTTTTTTTTTAATATTGAAAGAAACATTTAAGGGAATAGTTACATATGTGTTGGGAGGGTACTTCTACTAGGCCTACCTCCATATGAACTATATATTGTCAGGACAGTGGGGAATGACAAAATTCCCCACTATTCCCTATTTCTTCACTCTGAAAAGAAGAGCAAAACTGTTCCGACAACCGATGTTTCTTAGACCTTAAGAATTGTTCTTTTCAGATTTCACATTACAACTCTATGTGATCGATGAGCCTTCAAAGTATACAAAGAAGATATGTCTACACTGATTCCACCAAATGCTCTGTAGGGTTTCAATACTTCTGATTTCCTAATCATTTGAAGACATTCAGAGACTCCCTTGTGATAAGTGGAAGATGCAACCATAAGGATTTTACTTCTATTTTCCAATGTCAAGCGAAAATGAGTAATCTCTAAAGTCCATGTTACCTGACAATATTTTTCACTGCTAGCAAATCAGTGTTTCCCAGCTTATAATTCTAAGAAATGTTAAGCCCTTGGCATTTTTGTCATTCTAAGCTAAACTACTCATAACAATCTAAATATAAACTTTAAGAAGTTATTAAACTATGTCTCTCAAAACTGGTATCCTTTGTAGACTTTACTACCCTTTGGAGAACACTTTCCAATTTGATTGTACACCAAATAAAAATTTTACCCAGTTTCTGAAATACTAATAGGCATTTAAAATCTGGAGGAAAAAAAAAAATAAGACATGGCTCCTACTTCAAAGAAGCCATCTTCAGCGGCTCTAAGATTAAAAGCTAGCTCCCTTACCCTACCACTCAGACATGTTTCTACTTGCACAAATATCGGTAAAAACAGAATTATTAATATATATTAGCAATGTATCAGCAAGATCAGCCCATCACATGGAGTCTCTCACATCGTTATGGTTAGATGGCTTAGTCACATGGCTGGTGGTAGACAATGGCTGTTAGTTGGGAGTTCAGCTAGGAATACAGACCAGAGCACCTGCACATGACCTCTCCATGTGCTTGGGCTGCTCACAAGCAAGGAAGCTGATTTCAAAGGGAGATAACTCCAAGAAGAAAAACTCAAAAGAATTTAGTTGAAAACTTCAAGCCTTCTTTGGACTTGGCCTTGGAAATCCACAAACACCACAACCATCTATTTTCTTGGTTCGGAATTCAAGGGGCAACCCAGATTCAAAAAGAAAAAAGCACAGCAAGGCAGGAATACTGGAAAGAATGATCTATTTGGTGACCAAATTTAGAAACCAGATACTATACGTAGTATTCTAGCTATCCATTAAAAATGCTAGAAGATTCTGTGCAAAATAGCAGCAATAAGTGTTGGCTTGTTTACCATGCAGGCGTCTGCATGTGGTAACAAAGCATGTCACTAGTTGAAATGATAACATAGATGTCTGGTGATAGGGAGCTTTGAGAGAATAGAACTGAGAGTTCAACAGTATACAGTCCTCTTGATCTATCAATTTTATTTCATTTTATTTTTTTATATTTTGGATCTATCAATTTTCTACTGAGCTATTAGGAAGTAAGGCTTATGCCATGTTTAAAAATAAAGAAAAGCCAAAATAAAAAGAATATTCTATATAAGTATGTTTAGATTGTTGCATTTTCATTTTCATTTGTTTCCATAGATTTCTTAATTTCTTCTCTAATTGCCTGGTTGGCCCACTCATTCTTTAGTAGGGTGTTCTTTAACCTCCATGCTTTTGGAGGTTTTCCAGACTTTTTCCTGTGGTTGATTTCAAGCTTCATCGCATTGTGGTCTGAAAGTATGCATGGTATGATTTCAATTCTTGTATACTTATAAAGGGCTGTTTTGTGACCCAGTATGTGATCTATCTTGGAGAATGTTCCATGTGCACTCGAGAAGAAAGTATATTCTGTTGCTTTGGAATGCAGAGTTCTAAATATATCTGTCAAGTACATCTGATCCAATGTATCATTCAGGGCCCTTGTTTCTTTATTGGCCATGTGTCTAGGTGATCTATCCATTTCTGTAAGTGGAGTGTTAAAGTCCCCTGCAATTACCACATTCTTATCAATACGGTTGCTTATGTTTCTGAGTAATTGTTTTATATATTTAGGGGCTCCTGTATTCGGCACATAGACATTTATAATTGTTAGCTCTTCCTGATGGATAGACCCTGTAATTAACATATAATGCCCTTCTTCATCTCTTGTTACAGCCGTTAATTGAAAGTCTAGTTTGTCTCATATAAGTATGGCTACTCCAGCTTTCTTTTGGCTTCCAGTAGCATGATAAATAGTTCTCCATCCCCTCACTCTCAATCTAAAGGTGTCCTCAGGTCTAAAATGAGGCTCTTGTAGACAGCAAATAGATGTGTCTTGTTTTTTTATCCATTCTGTTACCCTATGTCTTTTGGTTGGCGCATTTAATCCATTTACATTCAGTGTTATTATAGAAAGATACAGGTTTAGAGTCATTGTGATGTCTGTATGTTTCATGCTTGCAGTGATGTCTCTGGAACTTTGTCTCACAGGATCCCCCTTAGGGTCTCTTGTAGGGCTGGTTTAGTGGTGAGGAATTCCTTCAGTTTTTGTTTGTTTGGGAAGACCTTTATCTCTCCTTCTATTCTAAATGACAGACTTGCTGGATAAAGGATTCTCGGCTGCATATTTTTTCTGTTCATCACATTGAAGATTTCCTGCCATTCCTTTCTGGCCTGCCAAGTTTCAGTAGAGAGATCAGTCACGAGTCTTATAGGTCTCCCTTTATATGGTAGAGCACGTTTATCTCTAGCTGCTTTCAGAATTTTCTCTTTATCCTTGTATTTTGCCAGTTTCACTATGATATGTCGTGCAGAAGATTGATTCAAGTTACGTCTGAAGGGAGTTCTCTGTGCCTCTTGGATTTCAATGCCTTTTTCCTTCCCCAGATCCCGGAAGTTCTCAGCTATGATTTCTTCAAGTACCCCTTCAGCACCTTTCCCTCTCTCTTCCTCCTCTGGAATACCAATTATGCGTAGATAATTTCTCTTTAGTGCATCACTTAGTTCTCTAATTTTCCCCTCATACTCCTGGATTTTTTTATCTCTCTTTTTCTCAGCTTCTTCTTTTTCCATAATTTTATCTTCTAGTTCACCTATTCTCTCCTCTGCCTCTTCAATCCGAGCTGTAGTTGTCTCCATTTTATTTTGTGGTTCATTGATAGCCTTTTTTAGCTCCTCCTGGCTGTTCCTTAGTCCCTTGATCTCTGTAGCAAGAGATTTTCTGCTGTCCTTTATACTGTTTTCAAGCCCAGCGATTAATTTTATGACTATTATTCTAAATTCACTTTCTGTTATATTGTTTAAATCATTTTTGATCAGTTAGTTAGCTGTTGTTACTTCCTGGACATTTTTCTGAGGGGAATTCTTCCGTTTCGTCATTTTGGATAGTCCCTGGAGTGATGCGGAACTGCAGGGCCCTCCCCCTGTGCTGTCTTGAATAACTTGCGTTGGTGGGCAGGGCCGCAGTCAGACCTGAGGTCTGTCCCCACCCCACCGCTGGGGCCCCAGTCAGACTGGTGTGTGCCTTCTCTTCCCCTCTCCTGGGGGGGGGGGGGATTCACTGTGGGGTGGCACTTGCACACTGCCAGGCTTGTGGTGCTGGGGATCTGGCATATTAGCTGGGGTGGGTCGGCAAGGTGCACGGGGGCAGGAGGGGCAGGCTCCGCTCACTTTTCCTTTGGAGATCCACTTCGGGAGGGGCCCTGCGGCACCAGGAGGGAGTCAGACCCGCTGGAGGGATGGATCCACAGAAGCACAGCGTTGGGTGTTTGTGCAGTGCAAGCAAGTTCCCTGACAGGAACTGGTTCCCTTTGGGATTTTGGCTGGGGGATGGGCGAGGGAGATGGCGCTTATATAAGTATGTTTAAATTGAAGGAAATAACTTCAGAAAATAAATTCTAGATTACTATTAAGATTAAGAACAGACAGTACATATTATGACTTGTTGGTTCAAAGATATCAATACCTAAATATAAATTTGGACTTAGATTCAAAATTCCAATTTCAGAAATTGGCAAACAACGGGTGTTCAAATGGCAATCTTCTTTCAAATTTTTCCAATGCTTAGGGAGCCTGAGTGGCTCCATCAGTTAAGCGCCTGACTCTTGATTTCAACCCAGGTCATGATTTCACGGTTCATGAGATCAAGCCCTGCCGTGGGCTCTCCACCGACAGTGCCAAACCTGCGTGGGATTCTCTCTGTCCCTCCCCTACTCTCTCTCATGTTCTTTCCCTCTCAAATAAATAAACTTAAAAAAAATACTTCAAATCTTTCCAATGCTTTAGACTGACTATCAGATTAATGTGTGGTCTAATTTATCTTTTTTTAATTTTTTTTTAATTTTACTTATTTTAAGAGAGAGAGAAAGAAAGTGAGCATGAGAGTGGGAGGCACAGAGAGACAGGGAGAGAGAAAACCCAAGCAGACTCCATGCTGTCAGCACAGAGCCTGATGCGGGGCAAACCCAACCGTTAGATCATGACCTGAGCCAAAGTCAAGAGTCAAATACTCAACCAAATGAGCCATCCAGGCGCCCCTATCTTAAAAACAAAATATAGTTCATATTACAACCCAAGATATAGAGATCTATTTGTGAGTGGATATATATGTCTTAACACACATATAATCCTGAATTCACAGTTTATACTTTATGTAAAGGATATTTTTTCCTTCTTAATTACTGTCACATAAATCTCATCTCAGTTATTACAAGGTAATCATATCTTCAGATCTAGAATTCCCCAATTCTAATGTTAAAAAATATTGCTGTGTTTAAGCCAGAAAATTGTTGTAAAAGTGAAGTAAAGGAACCTCTGCAGAAGCTATATTTTAACTACTGCATATAAATACTTCAGTGACTTTTGACATTCTTTATTACTCATTGGATTTCTGGCTTTTTTAGTCTTGTGTAGTAATATATTTATTTGGTTTTGTCCAATAGCAATATTAGCAAATATTGCTCTCCTCCAAAATAAGTCTGCTTGAATTATGGTGCCTCTGAAATCTTCAGCAATGCCTTTCTTTTCCTTTCTGTATTCCTAGCAAAGTCACGTCTGTTGTGGAAAATTATGCTGATTATATTCCATTGCACCTGTGTTGACATGTTTCTGAGAGATGATTTTACCAAGGTTGTGTGCCAGTGGAGGGAATAACTTCTGGGTGGGATTTCTGTTTAAATGCTACAGTCCCCATCTGGAAATTCAGGTAACTCATAACACATATGAAATTGAATCTGTTAATTTAAATTAACTTTAGAGAAAATGTTCCCCTGTCATCTAGGCTCCCAATTTTCCCAGAATTATCTGTGAACCAAGAAGATGGCAATTTGAGTTACTTTGTATCTTTAACCACTGAAATTGAAGCTGAATTAACTTGCAGATAACAGCTCACCATTGCTAAACTGATGATTTCAAAGTTGAATACGAACCTAACAGTGGAGAATTATTTCTTAAATTACTCTAAAATAAACCAGACAGCAGGAACACATTTGGGCTAAATTTACTCTCATTACCTTAAAAGAAGAAAGAAAAACTGAGGCTCATTTTACATACCATTATTGACTTTTCTAAGCTAATGTTTTCTTTTATATCCCATCAGCAAGACTTGCCAAAAGGATTTGTTGTGTGCTTCAGTAGAGGAATGCAAACTGCTCTGTTTACCTGTCTCCTGGACTGTCCTCAGGAGAAAGGGGGGTGGGGAGGTGTGTGCGGAGACAGTTCTCAGAGGGAAGTATATTTGTCTAAGAACTTACAGGAAAAAAGCCATAAGGATATTCTTCCTTTTTCCTCACCAAATGGTAAATATTCATTAATGAACCAACACATCAAACAATATGTTAAGGCCAACCAAGGAGCTGACACTAGTAACTTTGAGGGTACACATTAATCAACACAGTAGGACAAGAATAGATTTCACTGTATTTAAACAAACAGGAATAAAAATAACAATATGCCAGTGATTGGGACAAAGCAAGAAATCTGGGCATCCAAAGGACATGCAAATAATTAAAACTCAAAATAACTAAGAATTAGAAAGACAGGTAAACTAGAAAAAGCCTCCTGAGTGAGACAGTGAAATATGGAGAACAAGTCTATTACAATAACAAAAAGAACATCGCCCCTTTATTGCCCATATTCCATAGCTCCAGTCAATGTTTTTGGCACATAGCAAGTATTTAATGAACACGTGTTGCTTTGAATTAAACCCTGATGAACTAAAGACTGAAAAGTTTGGTGTCCCAGAGCAGCATCATTGCTGAGAGTCAAAGATCAAATTCAGATTTGGGTTCCCCTTAGGATTTGAGAAGAGTGAAGGAAAGATTTTGATGAAGCTATTAACTTCAGATGCATCTGCGAAATTTAATGAATGAGAGCCACTGGGTCTCACAGGAGACACAATCTCATCTCAAATGAGACACTCATACGAGATATCTCATAGGAGAGATGCCTTTAGGCCCTTAGAGGCATATGACTTTCTAGAAGTTCTATGTCTGGCTTCCTCGAAGATAGTCTTAGTGCCATATGCATTTGAACTGCCATCGATTGGCGCATCCACCCACTGTAGCCAGGCAGCAAAAGTCACCAAGAGAAAAAAAAATGCCGCTCCTATACCTCTAAACTTACTAGATTTTCCCTTTGAACACATTTGCCCTCTCTCCTCCACTAGATTTTCTCTTTGAATACATGTGTCTTTTTCTCCTTCACTAACAAATGAGAAAAGAGACAGATAAAACACATATGATAGCATCCTAAGAACACCTCCTAAGTTTTACACAGATCTTTGGAGGACTTCTCTGAGACAGCTTTGGGGCCATACTCAGTACTCCTGTGCCAAAAAATAACACTTTCATTTTCTCAATACACAACCAAGAAAAATAGATTTTATTGAGAATGTCACAGAGAGATAGGTTAGAGAAGCAAACCATACCTCACAGAGTAAACTTATATCTCCATTGATTTTTTTTTAACATTTATTTATTTTTGAGACAGAGACAGAATGTGAGCAGGGCAGGGGCAGAGAAAGAAGGAGACACAGAATCCGAAGCAGGCTCCATGCTCTGAGCAGTCAGCACAGAGCCCAACACGGAGCTCGAACCCACAAACTGTGAGATCATGACCCGAGCCAAAGTCAGACGCTCAACCAACTGTGGCACCCAGGAGCCACGAATCAAATCTCCATTTAGGCATCACTGCTATTCTTCCAAAGGCCTTCTCTGGTTGCCAGTCATCTCACCCCTCACCCATGCTGTCTCTTCTTCACTGCAGCCTCTAGTCTCCTGTAATGTTCTACACAATTCAGCTTTACCTCTTGTGTACCACATTATGCAAAGAAAGCCACAAAAGTGATGACCCTATAGTTTCATTTACAAATTAGCTCACTAACTATCTTGTATTATTTAAGAAATTTCTTACAGGTCTTACCTTTCATCCAAAGTAGCTAATCAGAGTGCCTATCTAAGAAAATAACCGTCTTTCTATGGGGAATTTTGTTGCTTAGACCATAGGATTTTCTCTAGACTATTCTTTTTTTTCTTAAGTTTTTTTTTACATTTATTTATTTTTGAGAGACAGAGAGAGAGCACAAGTGGGGGAGGGGCAAAGAGAGACAGGGAGACACAGAATCCAAAGCAGACTCCAGGCTCTGAGCTGTCAGCACAGAGCCTGATAAGGGGTTCAAACCCATGAGCTGTGACATGAATGACCTGAGATGAAGTCAGATGCTTAACCGACTGAGCTACCCAGGTGCCCCCAGACTATTCTTAACGGTAAAAAACATAATGTTTCAGTATAGCCATTCTTAGCCATTGCTGCCAAGCTACGAAAAGGAGGTAGAAAGTTAAAATGGAATCAGGGAGAGACCAGGTAAAATGTAAAGGAGGAAACTTAATAAGACAGAATGGTGTGCGAGGTCACTGACATATTATTAATATCTCTAAAATTCAGTTTTCTTGAAGGCAAATTAAAATAATAATGGTAATGATCCACGAGGGTTATTTTGACATTTTTTGAGAATAAACTGAATTAACAAATGTAAAACAGTTTGCACAGTTCCCAGTGAAACTCCAAATGATGTTCATCTTCCTATTCCCATTTGCCTGAATGGAGGATAAAAGAAGGAAGCATTCTAGGTACGAATAAAAAATAAGTACACAGGGGCGCCTTGGTGGCTCAGTCGGTTAAGTGGCTGACTTCAGCTCAGGTCATGATCTCGCGGTCCGTGAGTTCGAGCCCCGCATCGGGCTCTGTGCTGACAGCTCAGAGCCTGGAGCCTGTTTCAGATTCTGTGTCTTCCTCTCTCTGACCCTCCCCCTGTTCATGCTCTGTCTCTCCCTGTCTCAAAAATAAATAAAACGTTAAAAAAAATTTAAAAAAAAAATAAGTACACAGAACAGAGAATGGGAAAAAAAAAGGTTTATTCAGAGTGAAATAATGCTGCATGGGAAAAGCATTCAAGTATTAATATCTCAAATTGAAAGAATTTCATGTTCATGATTTTTGTCATATTCTTGCCTCAGGAGTTATTGCAATTTATTTAGTAAAAGCAACTACCCAAATTCTGTTTGCTGGTAACTCATGGGAAAATAATGATTTTGTGAAATTTTATTCTCTATTCTGCAAAGAAGCTAAAGAGACTTAAGGCAGTTGGATACCTATTGCTATAGTTTTGCCTCCTCACCTTTTTTCTTTTTGTTTTAAATACAAGTTAGTTAACATACAGTGTAGTCTCGGTTCTAGAAGTAGAACTCAGTGATTCATCTCTTATATATGACACCCAGTGCTCATCCCAAAAAGTGCCCTCCTTAATGCCAATCACCTATCTACCCATCCACCCATCCATTTCCCCTCCAGCAATCCTCAGTTTGTTCTCTGTATTTAAGAGTCTCTTACAGTTTGCCTCCCTCTCTGTATTTTTATCTTATTTTTCCTTCCCTTCCCCTATGCTCATCTGTTATGTTTCTTAAATTCCACATAGTGCAGTCATATATTTGCCTTCTTACCTTCTCTAAACAGGGACTACTAGTGGGATTGAGAGGAAACCAAAGAATTTTTCCCTCTGAAATATCAGTCTGGAAGGCCACTCAATTTAGATATAGGACTGCAACCAAGCAACGCATAAGAGCCTAATTTTTAAACATGACTTCATCAACGTGACCCTCCAAGTTCACTTTATTCTATTTGCTTTCTTCCTTTACTAATACATTTTTTGTTTTGATATTCTCTGGACAAATTGTCATGAGAAATTATTTGTCTGTGTCAAAATTCTTATTCAAGGATGTATTTATTCAGAAATTGTAATGGATCATCAATTCTTCAACTATACAATGGCAATGGACTAGGTCATCTCTACATATCTGTCATTTCTTTGTCTATGTTGCATAACAACATTTGACCTATTATTTGAAATTAATAGCCCAGGAAGGAAAGCAAGCCTACTCCAAGTTATAATATCAATAATAATAATAATGATGTTTGTTGGTAAGTATAGATCTTGGCATAATGCAAACAATCTGTAATAAAGCACTTTATATTGAGCAAGACAGACTTAACAATCCCCTCAGCTTTACTAAACTTTAGATAGGTTTCTTCCAGACTATAGGCTCCTGACCTCCATTACAGCATTTACTGTAGAAAACTTGCAATCATAAATTTTTCTCTGGCCCTTTAAGATCTAAATCTTCTTCCAGTCTCACCTGTTTGACAATTTGGGAATGTCTTTCTTAAGGACCTGTAAACCACCTCTTCAAAATATAACCATCAATAAAGACAGTGTTCCTATCTTCCAGTATCTGTGAGAGAGTTGGAGCCTTAGATAAACAACAATCAGCAAACACACAAGGCCTAATCACACTGACAAATACTCCTCATACTCTCTAGCACTTTCCCACTAACTCACCCCAGCGCTTAAAAACTCTCCCACCCTGTTTCAATGGAGTTGAGTCTCGTGAGGGGAAGAAAAGTTTTCCTTCACCCTTTTAGGATTCCTGACTAGATCTGAAAATTAAACTTACAAAGAGAGAGATTAATGGGAAAAAACATACAAATTATTTAAGTTTTATATGATGGACACCTTTGTAAGGAAATGAAAACCCAAGGGAAGAGTTACACCTGTGTATTTTTATGCTCAGTTCAATGAGGAGTACAGAGCTGTGGAGGAACAGGGCAGGTTAGGAGTATGAGGAAAATGTCACCCACTGGAGGGAACTAGCAAAGCCTGTTTGTTAGTGCTCTTCTTGGCATCCCTATGTCTTTGGAGAGAAGGACTGGAAGGTGCCTCTCTCATGAGGATTTTATGATGTGTTACAGGGAAGAAGACTAAGAGGAAGAGGAGAGCAGAATGACCTTCCTGTTCCTTCCATTTCCTCAAATTTCTTCAGCTTATAATATACAATATGCCGAGATGCCATACTTTGGGATAGAATGTCCTAAACACCATTAAGTTCAAATTCTCTCCCTATTGCAACAGACTAAGTAAAATCTTCCTTGCTTATTTGACTTGTTCAGTACAATATTTATTTAATAATATGCATTATCTCAGGGTTTCTAATAAACAAAAAGAGAAAATCATATTATTGGCTAGTGTTTATATTTGAGGGAACAAAAGATTATATCAGAGGCTCATTGCCACATAGCTCATTATTCTTCTCCATTTTACCCAGTAGGAGAGACGTGATGACACAGGATTCACACTTCATTTCTTTAAAGTAATGAGTTCATCCCCATTATGACTCAAGTCCCTCAAGTTGCTATTAAGTCACAAATTTAACCTACTTAACCATGTAAATAAAGCAAGGTGAGGAAGAGTGTGCTGATGTGAGTTAGGAGCCTAGCATTCAGGTTTCAGCTATTTAGGCCCATTCTGTTGTTAGAATATGACAACAGTATCTAAACCTCCTTCTCCAATTGCTCATTTGTAAAGTAGCATAGTTGTGAGAGTTAGAGTTAGGAATATTCATTAACATTTATGGACACTTACTGTGTCCCAAGCATTTTTAAAAAGTGGTTTACATATGCCAATACATTCAATGTTCCAATTAAGTCATAAGTAGCTAGATGATCATTCACATTTTACAAACAAGTAAACTCAAAGCAGAGATTAAGTATGTGCACATACAAACAATGCCAGGAAGTGGCAGAGCCAGGATGGGAAAGCACAGAGTCTGACACTAAGCCCATGCCCTTATCAAGCTACACAGCATCTCTACAGGTGTGAAATACCAGGCCCGGACTCAGGATGTGGCATATGGTGCACACTCAAAGAGTTTCATCATTGCCACCATTATGTACCCTTTTATTACTATGCAAATATGTCACTTCTGTTAGAATACTTTAATAAAATACAAACATAGATTATTTGGGGTCACATTTATAAGACAGGAAACTATTCGGGAAGCTATTGTATATATAAGTATATGTATATATACACACATTCATATATATGTGTATATATATATTTTAAGATTATATATATATATATACATATATATGAAATGAGAAGCTAGTATATCCCATCTTACATAAGATATTTGACAGACAAAATTAGGTACATAATCAAAATATCTTATAGTATCCATTCCTGAAAGAAGAGTAACAAAGTGTGAACTTCAAGAGTGAGAGGGAGGAGGTTGGATTGGAGATGAGAATGGAAAACAAAACCAATACCTATTTCACAGGAGGGTAATTTTCCTTCCTTCCTTTAGTGTATCATTTAAATAATCTGTGACATTAGAATAAACATAATTTCCCCCTAAATGCCTCAATGCAATGTAAATAAAATAGATCATAAAGATGAAATCTTTGGATATAAAATTGTCAGAATTTCAAAAGGAGGCCAAAAGGACCTTTGCTGGATACCTTCTAAAAGGGCATGATCTTCTGTAGTCATAAAAAATGGAAGCCACTCTTAACAATGGAAGCATCATAATCTCATTTAACATTCATCCAAATGGATGAAGATGATAATTACTTTAAATCTGTGAGAGAAAGAATTAAAAAGCTAAGAGAATTTCAATAGTGCCTAAAACAAACTAGATAATTAAAGTGCCAATTGAATGCTTTACAACCAAAAAAAAAGGTGTCTGTTTATATTCCCAGGTTTTATTCTGTGTGAAGATCATATATTGACAAATAAAAAAACTCGTGGTAAATCTTCTATTCTTATAGCAACACCATTTCCTCCTTGTCAGACTTTATGCTAGAAAATTCCTTTTGTCATTTATGGAGCAACATCGATACCTTACGAAATCAGCTTATTGCCTCAAACTGTCTACAAATAATGCCCAAAATCAATTTGTCTGATGAAACGGCTGTAACTGCTTGTCAGTCAAATGATCACCAAGTCCCTTTTTATGCACCAATATGGAAGCTTTGCTGGTTGGCTTATTAATACTAAGACCCAGAGAAAAGATAACACTGTGAATGGATATGCAAATATTTCAAATTTTCTTTAAATTACCCACTGCAATCTTTGGCTAAAGGTGAAGGGAATCTGGTAATTATTTTTATTGACATGTGTGTTTGCATACCAAGTGTTATTTCCAAAGGTTAATTATTTACATAACCTCTCTGAGTTATATCTCCTGCTGTCTTGGAATTTATCTCGGCACAACTTAAATTCAAAAAATCTAAAGTTGCCTTTCTGTAGCATCCAAGAGTTATAAGAATGATTAAAAAGGAAGCACTAGGAATTTATTCAAACTTTTTATGAATGGTCTCATGAATGGTCTCCAAATATTTAGAAAATCTAGATCATGCTTAAAAATTTGATTCTACTTATAGATAAAAACATTTCTGACAAAATTGAAAAATAGAGAAATAACCTATATAAAGCATATAACACATTCAATTTGTATTACTATACAGTAAGACTATTACATATAAGAAACACTAAGATATTGTCTGTTTGCTTGTTTTTATTTAGTTATGGTTTGTTTCTGATTAGTTATCACATCAGCCATTCATTATATTTTCTTCATTAAATATTAAATATTCCCTTCATGTGGTAAATAAATTTAGGCCCCTCATGACCCCCACTCTCCTAGTATTAATTCTGGTATTATTTCCCTTCCACTGAATGTGGGTGAGACCTGTGACTGGCTTCTAACCAGGAAATGTGGCAAAGATGATTGGATGTCACTCCTATGATTACGTTGTGTAAAATTTCACCTTGCTAGCAATCTATCTAAAGACTCTCAAACACTATTTAGAGATTGTCCTATATGACTTGATAATGTAGGCAACCATGTTGAAAAAACCCAAGCGACAAGAAAATATGAGTGGCTTCTAGGTAGAAGGAAATGTGAGTGGCCTCTAGAAGCTGAGGGTGGTGGGCCTCCAACCAATAGCCAGCAAGAAGTTGAGGCCTTCAGTACTAACACCTCAAGGAAATTATTTCTGCCAACCAGCTGAGTGAGCCTGGAAGTGGGTTTTTCTCCAGCTGAGCCCCGTTTTAAGAACACAACCCAATGACCACCTTGATTATATCCTTGTAAAGCTGAGAACAGAGGATCCAGTTAAGCTCTGTCTGGACTCTTGATTTACAAATAACTTTTATGTAATGAATATGGGTCGTTTTATGCCACGATGTTTGTGGTAATTTGTAATGCAGCAACAGTAATCTAATATGCTTCATATTTTGCTATTAACTAAATGACGAAACCTCAAAATTTATACTTGAACATGATAAAAAGAACACAGAGAATAAAGAGTATGTGATGAAAATATGTCTTTCTCATAAGAAAACAAGTCCTACTTCTAAAATGTTAACCATTATTAAAGCATTCTTACATACCCAAAAAGCTCCTGAACAATTTAAGTAATTTATGTGAGATTCTATTTAGCCATAATTTTTCTTGAATACATGTACTTAAAATTATTTAATTTCAATGAATGAAATGTATCAGTAAATAGATGTTTAATTTTTTTATTATTTTAAATCTATCAGTGAGATTAGAATATTTCCATTTATTCAACTGAAATTTGACTGCCCTTTCTTCTGTGAACAATGTTTATATCTTTTGCCCATTTTTACTTAGTAATTTATTATTTTCTTATCAATTTATGAAATTCACTGGTATATATTACTAATAGTAATATATATAATAAATATAATACAATATTATAATATAATAAATAAGTATAAAATAAATATTTTTTTAAAAACAGTATTTACTGAGTATGTGTTTTGCAATCTCATTCTTTTTATTTACTTCTTTAAAAATACTGAGCGACCCACTAAAGTCAATTTTTATAGCTTTGAAGTTAAAAATACATTCCTAGGGGTTCCTGGGTGGCTCAGTCAGTTAAGCATCTGACTCTTGGTCTCCGCTCACGTCTTGATCTCAAGTTTCCTGAGTTTAAGCCCTGCATTGGGCTCTTTGCTGGGCATGAAGCCTAAATTAAAAAAGTTCCTATTCTTTCGATGAGTACAAAATATATTTAGCATAAATCCATTATATTGATAAATTCTTACATTAATCATTACTTTTCTCTTCAAATGTTTATAGAAACACAAAACTGTGGAGTATTACAACTATAATAGACCCCTACTAACTTTTTTAATTTTTTTTTAACATTTATTTATTTCTGAGAGAGAGAGAGAGAGACAGAGCATGAGCAGGGGAGGGGCAGAGAGAGAGAGAGAAGGAGACACAGAATCTGAAGCAGGTTGCAGGCTCTGAGCAAGCTGTCAGCATAGAGCCTGATGCGGGGCTTGAACCCACAAACTGTGAGATCATGACCTGAGCCAAAGTCAGATGCTCAACCGACTGAGCCACCCAGGTGCCCCAACCCCTACTAACTTTCGACTGATTGAGATGATGGTTCTATGTTGTGTTTTTTATTTATATAAATTATATACTATCATTATTTTCTAGAGTAAAGATGTATACCCATATGTGTATGATTTGCTTTGTTCATCATTCCATATATAATCTTTGACTTACCATCTTGAACTGCTTTCCTTTTTTTTTTTAAGATAAATCTTTACTGATATCCTGATTATCTTCCAGAGTTGATGAATTAGGTGATATCAAAATGATAAATGACTGGTAGATAATAATTTAGCAATCACTGTTATTTCCTCTCAACCCCATTGTACAACCAATGAAGAATTAGTGATAATAAGATAAAAAAAATTTAGCTCTCTACTTCAAAAGAGAATCTCAGGTTTTTCAGAGTCAAAAATATTCCTAGAATGTGAAAAACAGCCAGTGGTATTTAAGATGTCAAAGCACTATGGAGATCACTTTGACAAAAATCCAGCAAATTGGAAGATGTAGTAGAGTTTAACTTCAACCAATATTCCATATACACACACACACACACACACACACGCAGTCCAGTACAAATCCTGTCCCTGTGTCCAAGGAGATGTGTATGAAATTATTACCGCAATATTATTCCTAAAAATGAAAAACTAGGGAAACTAGCACTAACAGAAGAATGAATAAATAAATTTGGTATATTTTTATTTGAGAAAAGGTAATATAATGAAAGAGCTAAAGCTATAAGTACTATTAGCTGGAACACCAACTGCTGTGTATAATAGCTCAAAAACTATAGATAATTATTTCTTTACTTACAAAATATATAAAGCAGGTATTCTTCATCAGCTGTCAGCTTTTCTCCAAGTGGCACTTTGGGGACTAGGCTTTTCCACCTCGTAGTTTCCCATCCTCTAGGACCTTGTCATCATCTTCATCCTGCGAACAGAAATGCAAAGATGTCAGTGTTAGTTAAAATACTTGGACCAGAAATATCCCATCCCTTCCAGTCATGTTTCATTACATAGACCTCTATCATATGGCCACACTTATCTATAAAGGCTAGGAAATAGAGTCTAGCCGTATGACGCTTTCCCCCCAAAAAACAGATTTAAAAAATTAGCAGCTTGGTAGTTTTTGTTACACATATTGGCAGGCATTAGTCTTACAAACATAATATTGAGGAAAGAAGGGCAAGTTGAAAAAGGACATGACTGATATATGTATATATAAAGTTCAAGCGCATGCAAACCCTACAGTGTTGAAGAAAGATGCTTACATAATACAAATATAAAGAAATCCATGGAAATGATCAATCCTAAATTCAGGAGGGTAGTTATCTTGGAAGTAAGGAAAGGGGGAATGTTGAGGTGAGGTACGTAAGGGACACTAGTTTTATTTATGTTTTATTTTTTAAACTATGCACATATGTTTTTACACAGAATATTTCAAAATATATTTTTAAAATAACCTGATAAACCATGATTCTTTTTGGGAGAAAATATAAGACACATAAGGCAACCAGCTATCTAGATTTTCTTACTAAGTTGGTTGTGTGGATGGGTGAAAAGTTAGAACTGAGATTGCACGATGCTAACATATCTCAGAGCACTAATTAGTACTTGCATTTATATGAAAGAAGAGAATAGGTACATTTGTGTGATAAACAAAGATCTGCAGATGGGTAGTAAAATGAAGAACTAGAAGCCTTTTTAAAATCTATGTGCACGTTCCTAAAAAATGCTTCCTCTTTAAGTCAGAATGTTATAGCATTATGTTCTCTAAGACAAGATGAAATGTGCCTATTGGCTCTAATCAATTTAAGAAAAACCCACACTAGCAAGAATAACAAGTGGGGTGGCTTACTGTGAATTCCACTAAGGAAGAATGGGAAATCGCATCATCTTAGTGAAAATTTATTCTGTTGACTTCTTTAGCTTTTCTTTGCTTAAGAACTAACTTGTCATGGTGATAATGCCTTGAAGTATCTCCTACTATATTAAACTGTTTTATTGTACTTTTTTCTGAAGCACTGATAATTTCATATTAGTATTCCTAAAGTATGTCCTTGGCAAGATATCTAAGTACCTTTAAAATTATTTTAATTAACCGATTAATCTTTATTTTGTCCATTAGTATATTTGAAGATATGAAGCACTTATCTGTACTCAATTACTGCCAAATACTTAAGGTTAAAAATTTGCTTCTTGGACAAAAATCGAGCAACACAAGAAGTCCAATTATTGTTGTCATAATTGGAAGTTGGAATAATTGAAAACAAATAGTGATGGCTAAACAGTGAGAACAGTAGATAATACCTGCCTGGAAATTCAGAGAAAGGTCATTAAGAAAAACTTCATAGAGGAGAACAGAGTTTATGTTGGGGTTTGTAGCCTATTATTTCACTGTGAAGAGAAAAGACAGGAACAGATTTTAAAATGATGTTTATTTAGAATATATTATCTCTGAAAGAAATCACAAATGTCTATGTTATGTGAAAAGACTGGCAGGTACAGGGAACTATTCAATTCCTTCTCTACCTACTGAAACACTATATAGATACATTTCCATAGCCATAAAAGAGGATTTTATTTAAAATTTATCTGTGAAAATTATTTACTTCAACAAAGTTAGTAGAATGATACACGAAGGTACAACTACCATATATTCTCAACACGTTTCTTTTTTTTTCCACTTTTTTCTTTTTTTTTTTTTAACATTTACTTATTTTTGAGAGACAGAGAGAGACAGCATGAGGACAGTAGGGGCAGAGAGAGAGGGAGACACAGAATCTGAGGCAGGCTCCAGGCTCTGAGTTGTCAGCACAGAGCCCAATGTGGGGCTCAAATGTGTGAACCATGCAATCATGACCTGACCCAAAGACAGACACTTAACCAACTGAGCCACCCAGGGACCCTGCAACACTAGTTTATAGGAAGTAAATAAATGTGGTTTTTAAAATTATTGAATGTCTTCGGCTCTGGCAGGCATGCAGGCTGCATGCTCTCTTTTAAGAATTCAAACCTGGAGCTGATCCAACATGGAGAAGTAGGGGGACCCAAAGTTCCCTCGTCCCTCAAACACAGCAGTGTTGAGGCCAGAGGACTTGGAATTCCAAAAGTCCAGGCTACAGAGTGACAGAGGCGTCTCCAGGGGCCCACTGGGACAACCTGGCAGGCCTTAGGTGCAATTGTGAACTGGGAGAGATAAAATGGACAGCGTAGGCATGGAGGGGAGGGATCCCCTTCTGTGGACAAGCAAAAGGAAGAGAAAGAGAGGCTGTGGAAGTGTAGGATTGTATTTGGAGAAGAGAAAAACTACAGGCTGGGAATCGGAAAAAACGGAGAAAGATCCAATCTGTAACTGCTATCTCTGGACTGGGGCAGGCTGCTCTGTTCAGGCACCTGGGGAGGAGGGGAGCTACCGCAGGCTCGGTAACTAGTTCAGAGGCACAGCCCACAGTGGGAGAAAGCAGTCTCCTCCCTTGAGTGCTGTGGGAAGAAGCTATATAGCCATTCCAAGGACAAAGGACCCTGCCTGCTTCCATCAGCCCGACACCCTTTTTCAGTGGGGAGGAGTGGCACGTCCCCAGAACCAAGGAGTGAGGAGTGGGATCCCTTTAGACATCAGGGTTTGAATCCCAGACGAGTGCTAGGGAGGTACGGGAGCCTGTGGAGCCCCGGCGGGGGTGGGAGGAGGGACGGCCTTCTCACACCCGCACAGCACCGCCAGGACAGCCTGTAACAGAGTGGTTTGGGACACCCGGTCTGGGGAGGGGAGACCGGGGTGTTGCCATTTTTCTCCCCGTCACCAACAAGGTGGGGTTTCAGGGAACAGACAAGAGGCCGCGGTGGAGGGGGGACCTGCCTACACCAAACCACGCCCCTTCGCTGGCGGTAACTGTGTATCTACTGGAGCAAGATTGACACGCCCAACCAGACAGCACTTCCTCCAGACCAGCACAGCCGCAAGTTCCAAGGAAACCAGAGATTTTGAATTTTCTGATTTAGTTCTTGGACAATTATTACATTTTTTTTTTCTTCTTATTTCTTCCCTTCTCTAGTCTGGTTGTTCTGGTTGTTGGTTTATTTAAGCAGACATATTTAGTCTATTCTCTCTATACGTGTTGTATATCTCCTTCATTTCTCTCTCTCTCTCTCTCTCTGCATTAGGCCGTATAGTTTCTTTGCCTGGTCAATTTTCTTTTATTTTCTTTTTCCCCACCCCTGTCATTTCTCTCTTTGTATGGGATAAGGCCTCTTCCACCAACACCACCCCCCTTTTTTAAATTTCTTTTTCTAGGGTTACTTCAAAGAAAAACTCAAAACACATCTGGTGGAGGGTCCAAACGATCACTACAAGTAGGGAGATAAAGCAACCAGAGTCACAACAACAGAGAGTAGGTAACACGCCTGAAAAAAAAAAAAAACCTCCTGAAGGGCCAGGCCCTGGACAGTGTATGACCCCTCTGTAATATAACAGTGCTCGCAGGTGTAGGACACATAACAAGTTTTAAAACACATAAAGGACAGAAAACTAGCCAAAATGACAAAACAAAAGAATTCTCTTCAAAAGAAATTCCAGGAAGAAATGACAGCTAAAGAATTGCTCAAACAGATATACACAAAATATCTGATAAAGAATTTAGAGTAATAGTCCTAAGATTAATCACTAGGCTTGAAAAAAAGCATAGAAGACAGCAGAGAATCTTGCTGCAGACATCAAGAAACTAAAAAATAGTCATGACGAATTAAGAAATGAGGTGCAAGAGAAACTAAATGCAGTGACAGTGAGGACTGAAGAGGCAGAGGGGAGAATAAGTGAAATAAAAGATAAAATTATGGCAAAAGATGAAGCTGAGAAAAGAGGGATAAAAAATTCTAGACCACAAGGGGAGAATTAGAGAACTAAATGATTCAATGAAACGTAATAATATCTGTATCATAGGAGTTCCAGAAGAAGAGAGAAAGAGAAAAGGGCAGAAGGTTTACTTGAACAAATCATAGCTGAGAACTTCGCCAATCTGGGGACAGAAGCTGACATTCAAATCCAGGAGGCACAGAGAACTCCCTTCAGACATAACAGGAATTTATCTTCTCCACAACATATCATAGTGAAACTGGCAAAATACAGAGCATTCTGAAAGCAGCTAGGAACAAACGGGCCTTAACCCACAAGGAGAGACACATAAGGGTAGAGCAGACCTGTCCACTGAAACTTGGCAGTCCAGAAGGGAGTGGCAGGAAATATTCATGTGCTGAATAGGAAAAACCGGCAGCCAAGAATCCTTTATCCAGCAAGGCTGTCATTCAGAACAGAAGGAGAGATAAAGGTTTTCCCAGACAATCAAAAGCTGAAGGAGATCACAACCACTAAATCAGTCCTGCAAGAGATCCTAAGGGGGGCCTCTGTAAGTGAAATGTGGCAAAGACTACAAAGGACCAGAGATATTACCACAAGCATGAAACCTACAGATAGCACAAATGACACTAAATACTATCTTTCAATAATAACACTGAATGTAAATGGACTAAATGCCCCAATCAAAAGACACAGGATATCAGAATGGATAACGAAACAAGATCCATCTATATGCCAAGAGACCCATTTTAGACCTGAGGACACCTTCAGATTGAAAGTGAGGGGATGGAGAACCATCTATCATGCTACTGGAAGTCAAACACTAGAGTGGCCATACTTATATCAAACTAGATTTTAAACTAAAGGTTGTAACAAAAGATGAAGAAGGGCATTATATCATAATTACAGGGTCCATCTCTCAAGAAGGGCTAATAATTATAAATGTTTATGCACCGAATTCAAAGCACCCAAATATATAAAACAATTAATCACAAACATAAGCAATCTTATTGGTAAGAATACGGTAATTGCAGATGACTTTAACACTCCACTTACAAGAATGGACCTCAGCCACAGCAATTTCTTGCTTGACACATCTCCAAAGGCAAGGAAATTAAAAGCAAAAATGAACTATTGGGACCTCATCAAGATAAAAAGCTTCTGTGCTGCAAAGGAAACAATCAACAAAATTAAAAGGCAACAGACAGAATGGGAAAAGATATTTGCAAATGACATATCGGATAAAGGGTTAGTATCCAAAATCTCTGAAGAACTTCTCAAACTCAACACCCAAAAAACAAATAATCCAGTGAAGAAATGGGCAGAAGACATGAATAGACACTTTTCCAAAGAAGACATCTAGATGGCCAACAGACACATGAAACGATTTTCAACATCACTCATCATCAGGGAAATATAAATCAAAACCACAATGAGATACCACCTCACACCAGTCAGAGTGGCTAAAATTAACAACTCAGGAAACAAAAGATATTTGTGAGGATGTGGAGACACGGGAACCCTCTTACACTGTTGGTGGGAATGTAAACTGGTACAGCTGTTCTGGAAAACAGTGAGGAGGTTCCTCAAAAAATTAAAATGGAACTACCCTACAACCCAGCAATAGCACCACTAGGAATTTATCCAAAGGATAGAGTAGTGCTGATTCATAGGGGCACATGTACCCCAATGTTTGTAGCAGTGCTTTCAACAATAGCCCAATTACAGAAAAAGCCTAAATTTCCATCAATTGATGAATGGATAAAGAAGATGTGGTTTATATATGCAATGGAATACCACCTGGCAATGAGAAAATGAAATCCTGCCATTTGCAGCAACGTGGATGGAACTGGAGGGTATTATGCTAAGTGAAGTCAGTCAGTCAAAGAAAGACAGATATCATGTTTTCACTCATAGGTGGAACTTGAGTAACTTATCAGAAGACCATGGAGGAAGGGAAGGGGAAAAAACTAGTTACAGAGAGGGAGGGAAGCAAACCATAGGAGACTCTTAAATACAGAGAACAAACTGAGGGTTGATGGGGGAGACAGGGGGAGGGGAAAATTGGTGATGGACACTGAGGAGGGCACTTGTTGGGATAAGCACTCAGTTTGTATGTAAGTGATGAATCACGGGAATCTACGCCCAAAACCAAGAGCACGTTGTATACACTGTATGTTAGCCAACTTGACAATAAATTATATTAAAAATAAATAAATAAATAAATAAATAAATAAAATTACTGTTAAACTGTAAATGTTATCAACTGCAGATATATTATGCATTATTAAAGAATATTTGTGAGGCGCCTGGGTGGATCAGTCAGTTAAGTGTCCAATTTTCGTTCGGGTCATGATCTTGTGGTTCATGGGTTCGAGCCCCATGTCAGGCTCTGTGCTGACAGCTCAGCGCTTGGAACCTGCTTTGGATTCTGTGTCTCCCTCTCTCTCTGTCCCTCCCCCACTCCTGCTCTATCTCTGTCTCTCTCAAAGGTAAATAAACATTAAAAAAATTAAAAAGAATAATATTTGTTGCAGGCTGCCCTAAGTTATATCAAGTATGATGAACAAAATCTAAGAATATAACTATATAAAGATATTAAAACAAATAAGTACTTGAATAGTTAATAATAATAATAAATATGTCTTTGATATATTAAAATAATTGTCTTCTCCACCACTAGAATGTGAGGCCCACAAACACATAACTTTTCTTGGTGGCATTCTGTTGTATCTCCAGGATTGTGCACGGTGCCTGGCATAGCAGGTCAATGTAGTAGTTAAAAGAATAATGCATTTGCCATTTATATACATACTCTCTATATGACATATACTTACTCATATACATTTGTCTTTGCATTAGAAAACTATTTTATCAAGTTAGGGGTGGCTGGGTGGCCCAGTCAGTTGAGCGTCTGACTCTTGATTTTAGCTTAGCTCATGATTCCAGGGTCGTGGGATTGAGTCCATGCTGAGCATGGAGCCTGCCTGAGATTCTCTCTCTCTCCCTTTCTACTACTCTTCCTCGCCCATGCTCTCCCTAAAATTAAAAATTAAAAAAGTATTATCAAGTTAGAAATACTAAATACTATTTATATCTGCAAATTTTGTATTTATATAGGTCAATAATAAGCCAGATTGGGAAGCAACAACAATAAGGATAGGATACGTTACTTATTCATGTGTACCTTTAATTGATTTAACAATTAGTGCTTACCAATTAGTAACTTCCTAAGTTGGTATTAAAAGAAAAAACATCTTCATTTGGAAAAAATCGATTTTAAGACAGAATACATTAATGCTTTATTCTAACCTCCAAATAACAGAATGCCATATTTAACACACAGATGTTTATTCCTCACTTATGTTGAATCCATGCAGGAGCACAGTTTTCCTGTGCCATGCAGTTGCAGTCCTTCAGTGCCCCAAGTTGACAGAAACTCTGCTATCCTTACCATATACCTTCCTAAGTCTCCCAAGGTGCTGCCGACTAGCATCTGAAGAAAAAAGAGCAATAACCCAGGGAGGTGATTTTATGAGCCAGACCTGGGAACTGGCATACTCTCCTTCCACTTACTTTTATTAGTTGAAACTCTATATAGGACCACCCCTATCCACAGGGATTCTGGGAAATGTAATCTAGCTGTGTGCCCAAAAAAGTAAATAGTTTTGGTGCACACTTAGCAGTCTCTGCCATAGACTCAATCACCTGCTCCATACAAAGACAGGAATTTTACTTAGTGGGAAGTACAATCAAAGGATTGAGATAAGGGATTATGGATTTTGACAAAGAAATGTGATAAAGTTGACTGCAAAGTGCAGAGCTAGATGCAGGCTTGGGCTTTGGAAATAGGTTCCCGAAGTAGTCAGAATTTACATCCATCAATGTCTTTTACACCAAGTTGTAAGAGAAGCCTTCTGGAGTGTGGGATGAGAAAGTATAAGGATATAGACAGCTCCCTGGATTTGGCTTAGGAATTGTCAGACTTTATTCCAGTTAATATACTGACCAGTCTTCAGCTCTTATATAGTTTGTGACTCAAGATATGAAAGGAAAATTATAAAGAAGTGTTACAAACCTGAAGTTAGCACAGATAAATAAGCAGAAATGCAAGAGAGCTGACAGTCACCTCAGGTATAAATTCTCACCCAAGTTAATGAGGATCAGGGAGCAAGACATTTGAACTATGATTCTTACACAATGCCTATAAAATCCAATAGGTTAATAACTGAACATGTCTTTGGAAGGACATCTTCATATCTCTGGAATAAAAAAAATAAATGTTTTGAATATATGCCTCATTGCTTATATGAATTCTTGAAAAGTTGTGCAGTAATACTTGAAATAAAACCAAAGGTACTTTTTCACTTCTGCAAACACCAACTATCTTCTTTGCTGGATGTGTAAAGAAAGCTGTAAGAAAGCAAAATAAACACACTGAGGCTCTTTCCCTCTAGGAATCTACATTCTAATACAAGTGCTATAAATTCCTCACAACATAGATATAACCCTTTGTGAAAATTTATCTTCATTCCTTCCTTCACATAATCTCAGAGACAGCAAAACAAATAGCACAGCCATTGTATTTATGATTTTTGTCTAATTGCTTATGATCCATAAATTTCATCTGTGAAAGTAATATACCCTTCTTGCACAATGCTTATCACAGTGCAATTTCTCAGGAAGGGTTAATTGCTGCTACTTTAGATTTTTTAAAAATTTTTTAATGTTTATTTATTTTGAGAGAAAAAGACAGTGTGAGTGGGGGAGGGGCAGAAAGAGGGAGACATAGATTCTGAAGCAGGCTCCAGGCTCTGAGTGGGGCCCAAACTCATGAACCTTGAGATCATGACCTGAGTCAAAGTCCTCCACTCAACTGGCTGAGCCACCAAGATGCCTCTAGAATTTTTTGCAAAAAGTTTTCCCAGGGAAGACTGGGTGGCTCAGTTGGTGAAGCATCCAATTTTGGCTCAGGTCATGGTCTTGCAATTCTCAAACTTGAGCCCCACATCAGGCTCTGTACTGACAGCATAGAGCCTGCTTGGGATCTTCTATTCCTCTCTCTCTCTCTCTCTCTCTCTCTCTCGTCTCTGTCTCTCCTCTCTGTCTCTCCTCTCTCCCTCTCTCTCTCTCTCTCTCTCTTTCTGCCCTTTCGCTGCTTGTGTGCATGCTCTCTCAAAAATAAACATTAAAAAAAAAGAAAGTTTTCCCAAAATGACAGATACTCATTTTGATTGATATAAGTCTATTTCCCAAATGCTAAATAATGGTAATTTATTTATGAAATTTTGCCTGTGTTGATGATTCTGCTCAAAATGCAATGACTTAATTGTTGGCTGTTATTTTTATATTGGAGATTTTGAAAACATTAGTAATTTTTTTTTAATCTGGCAAAATGATGAAAATTATTCTTATACTTATTCTGATGTCTATGATATTTGCATATGTGTTTTGGATATTTTAGATAATTAATAAATGGGAAGTGAGTTATCAGTTTAAAGGTAGAAAATGAACGAATTTCGTTTTGAACCAGATTTTCAATTAATTCTATTTACTATATGCCAATGGAATTGAATATTATTTCTTTTAAAAACATGCCCCTAAAATATAATCTCCTTTTCAGATTTCTAAATGAAATTATGAAATGGGACATTCCATCGGCGACAATATTTACGAAAATCTTTTTCTGTTTGTTTCAGTGAATTAAAGACTAAATGTCCAAATGCCAAAGAGTTATGGTTTCCTGCATTGGCGTATTATCTACCTTCTATTTGGATAACAAGACCCTATAGAAATGGAGCTGCATCTTAGTCATTTGAGCTATATAAAGACGGATCAATAAGTGACGTTTTCACAGGTAACCTTTTTTGCTTTTTCAGGACTTTCCCTAGATTAGTAACGAGTGAAACTTTTCTGTAAAGGGCCAGATCATAAGTATTTTCAGCTCTGTGGGCCGTATGGTTGTACTGAAACTACTAACCTCTGGCATTTTAGCATGATAGCAGCCATAGAAAATATGAAAATGAATGAGTGTGGGTTTATTTTAATAAAAGTTTATTTACAAAAATAGGCTACAGGTCAGATCATTTGGAAGAAAAAGTTGATATTTTCAAATTGTTTCTATCATTTCCATCAACCATCATCCTTAAAACTGAATACAATATTACTTAAGAGAAAACTACACAAGTGCTTTAGTGTCTCTAAACAAGTACATCTATATAGTTGTTCAAGGATCATGTTTTCAAGTTCTTTTAACTATTGGCTTCTTGTATCCCTCTTTCTCTTTCCATTTCTGCTCTGCTCCTGTATCTTCCAATCAATATCAACTACCTTCTACGCCCCCCTCACACACACACACGCACGCACGCACGCACGCGCGCGCGCGCGCGCGCCCCTGTGTGTGCACACATGTGAAATAACCAATATTTATTTAGAAAGATGTTAGAGCAGTTGTTATTCTCAGACTATCTAAATCTTTAAAGGATAGTTAATCTTTCTTGCCCTTGGTTATTATGCACCATCACCTCCAAGGAGCTTTCATGGTCATGTAAATTAGACTCTAATGGATCTGTTGACAATTAAGAGGCAACTCAGAGGACTCTTCTCTAGTTGGTCTATGGGTGGCCTAAATACCTCAAGTTTCCTGATAGGATAACTGGAAACCATCAAACAGCAGATTTCTCACTGGCTAAGAACACATCAAACCTAGCGAAAAGATTTTAGAAGAATGACTTCAACTTAGAGGGGGAAAATGTTTTTGCTTTACACATATGACTTCTTTTACATGGGTGGACCACAGTGAAGCTTGCCTCATGGGATTCACATTCCTCCTAAATATGGACTGGTCCTGGCACTTGTTTAAGCATGGATAAGGTAGCAGAAGTAATGTTGTGCCAGTTCCAGTACTAAACTGAAATAATGTCTGGAAGTTTCCATTTTGGTGCTCTTTGGTGCTGAGTCACTGAGTTTCCATGTATGAACTATGTCTACCCTCCCAGAAGAGAACAAATAGAGAAACAGAATTCCTGAAACTGCACACCACCCAGAGAGAAAGGGGCGTGGGGAGGGAGGAGAAACAAGGGGAGGGGAGATGGAGAGGGAGACAGTCTCAGCCATCCTAGTGTTTTAGCTAAGGCCAGACCCCAGGAAACCCTACAGCTAAATGCAGCTACACAAATGCCTGCTGACAAAAACATAGTAAGAACTGCCTAGCTGGTCTCAGCCAGACTGAAAACGATGAGTAAAAAGAATGTTATTTTAATCCACTGCCTTGGGAGTGGTTTGATATGTACCCATATATAATTAAAGTAAAATATGACCAACCTAGCAACCAGTGAGGGCGGCATGGGGCGGGGGGTAGGTGGGGACTGCCAAAACAAATCCTGAAACTGCATCACTGACTTTGGGAGCAGCCAGTAAGAAGGTCACCAAAGGACTCACTCCAAGTAGAGTACTATAGGAGGCTGGGGAAGCAATAAGGAAACCTTACTTGAGACTGAAGAAAGGGATCTGAATGATTTACTGGCAGGATAATGAGAGAAACTGTCACCTATAATAATTAGCAAATGTTCCTATAAGCTTAAGAATTTTGCTAAAGAGACTGCCATGGCCAATGCTGCAAGTGCTTACAGGCTTCTTTTGCTCTGCATGAGAGGTTACAGAGACTGATGTATTAAAGAAGGGACTTCTTTTCATTTTCAAACAGAATCTACACGAAACATTTTCAATCTGAATGTGCTGGGTTGGAAAATAAAAATTTTGTATTCATAGTTGTGCATTTAGCAAAAGTTTCTCAAAATGGAAATGGCCTGAAGGCAAAAATCAAATCCAAGGCAAAAATCAAATGTGAACTTAAGAGTAAAATCAAGTCAAGACCTGGCTGTAAGTCTCTTTCTAAAGATTTCAAAAGGCAGAGAGCTTCTCAGATCCTCTCAGACAGAAAAAGGGGCTCTAAATGATTTTAAAGACATGCCTTGTAGACATTGTCCACTAGAAGAAAGAGCTTCTGGAGATGCTGAGTATACTGTTTCATGACTTCCTGACTCTATATCCATGTGAAGTTGGGCCTATCTTGGAGAGATCTGTGGGCATGGGTTTTGTCTAATGGAGTGGATGGAATCTAAATTTTAAAACATCCTCAACATTTTTAAAGGAATTAATAAATTTGGTCTAAAAGGGATAGAAACAGCACAAAATGCAAATGAGCCTCTGAATTTCAAAACTTCTAATGTGAGAAAGCAGACTTGAGAAAACTGCCCAGATGCAAACATCGAACTTTTCTTATGGAAAGTTAATCCTTAAAAGTCAAAAGGCCCAGATTACAAAATCAAGCAACAGGAAGAACCAACATAAGGTGACATGGAACAGAGATCAGTCCCAACCAATTTACATCCCCCACCCCAGAGTAGAGGCTGAGGATGGTGCTAAATGCTTGGCTGGATTTCAAGATTACTGTACATTAATTACCCAGTGCTTTGTCTCCAACTGGCCACACCCCACTCTCACACAAACATTTGTGTGGGAGCATCTATCGCATTTGTTGTTTCCTTGTCTTACCATCAAATGTTCCATGGATGTGGAAAAGAAAACATGTCTTTTTAATTCAAATATTTCCTGAAAGCAATGGAATTTTACCCAAGAAGCATTATTACCTTCATAATTTAGATGATGAGATCCTGGGCCTCAGGCTTGACTTGAAGCATTGATGGGATGAGAAGTTTGAAGGTCCAGGGCAAGGGGTAAATGTATTTTACATGTGGAGGAATGTGAATCAGTAGGGTACCCAGGGAACCCAGGTTACTAGATTCCAGTGAATCATGCCTCTCAATTTTTATGATCCCAGTAAGCACACTCCCATGTAATGCCCTCCCTCTTGAATAGAGGCTGGTCCTGTGACTTGTTTTAAGCAACAGAATGTGTTATAAGTGATGCTGGCTATTTCCTAGCTTAGGCTTTAAGAAGATCTCACTCACAGCTGCCTTGTTTTTTGTTCCCTTGGGAACCCTGACCCTGACCCTCCATGTAAGAAGACATGCTATCTTGATGGAAAGACCACATAAAGAACCAAATGGAGAATTTACACAGAGAAAGAAAGTCTCGAAGACTAGCTGGAAAGAAAGATGCTAACCCCTGCCTTAAGCTGACCTGAAAAACACATCTACGTGGAGGACCCACTCTAAGACAAAGTAGGAGCCTAGCTTAGACTGAAAATCATGAACTAATAAAAGGGTTGTTGCTTAAATCAGTATGTTTTGGAGTATGTTGTCACACAGCAATAGACAAGTTAAACAAGAATCATACTGTAGGAATGCAGAGTAAAGTCACATTTTGCTGGATGTATTAGCTGAAAAAATAAACATTAAAGGAAAGCAAACATATATTATAAATATATATGTTTCATAAATGTCCATTTGTACATATTTTTATATGCCATTTGTATATATGCATATATCAGTGTGTGTGTGTGTGTGTGTGTGTGTGTGTGTGTGTGTGTATACTTAGAAATGTACTGGGGTGCCTGAGTGACTCTGTCGGTTACGCATCCGACTTTGGCTCAGGTCATGATCGCGCAGTCTGTGGGTTCGAGCCTCACATCGAGCTCTCTGCTAGCAACTCAGAGCCTGGAACCTGCTCAGATTCTGTCTCCCTCTCTCTCTACTCCTCCCCCACTAATGCTCTGTCTGTCTGTCTGTCTCTCTCAAAAATAAAACATTAAATTTTTTTTTTAAAAATGAAATATAGTATTAAGAATAAAAAGGTTGTGTCCAAACCTGATTAACTTCATTAACTCATTACTAAAGTTATTATAAGTCTGTCAGTTGACTGAGATCCATTTCATCAATTACAATGATCTGGTATCCATGACTACAGTATCCCAGCACCCTTTTAAAATAACAGTGGAATTATACTGACTTTTAATTTTAGCATTTGTAAAATTGCAGAAAACAAAATTCAAAACCACTGACACAACCACCATAACTTGTCCCTCTTGGCCACTACATAGCACTTTCCCACCCTGGAACACACAAAAAGGTTGAAAACTAACATCCATTCATATTTTTTTTTCACATAAAGGAATTTTTAAGATACTTCTGTTGTAAAAAGAACAGAGTCCTGGGGAGCCTGGGTAGCTCAGTTGGCTAAGTGTCCAACTTCGACTCAGGTCATGATCTCACAGTTTGTGAGCTGGAGCCCGGAGTCAGGTTCTGTGCTGACAGCTCAGATCCTGGAGCCTGCTGCGGATTCTGTGTCTCCCCCTCTCTCTCTGCCCCTCCCCTGCTCATGCTCTTTCTCTCTCTCAAAAATAAATACACACACACAAAAAGGACAGAGTCCCATGTTAGCTTTTTGCTTACACTCCCTCCAGTTGTAAACTTCTCTTTACTAGTAATTCAACACATTTTTGAAAAAAATTAACATTTTCAGTATTGATGAACCACCATCCCCAAAGGACTGAGAATTAGACTATGCTTTTCTGGGAATGAAAGGAGCATATTCACTATAGTCCATTGATTTTACTATTGATAACCTCAAAATTTCCCCCTCCAATCATGGTATAATTGCTTACACACCTGACTTCATTCCCTTCTCCCATCATCTTTTTCTTTCTCTTTAGTATAATCCAGCTATCATTTTCATGACATTTTCTGGACTATTATATGATTGAGATCTGAAAGCCATGGTGGAATAGCCATTCTAATACAAGAACTCATTCATCCTTCTTTTAATGGAACTGAAATGGTGACTTCCTATGTAACATCCAGTCATTTCCTAACTTAAGGAAATAATATTAATCAATTCTAAGCTAATTTATTAAGCAAATTTAATAAAAAAACATTGTTCCTATGTCACCATTAATCTTTGCAACCTTCTTATAAAGTAGGCTTTTTTTCCTATGTCATTTGTAAGAAAACAAGTTTTACCAAAGCTAAGTGACTTTCCCACATTACACAATTCTTAAACTTAATTCTTAAACTTTTCTACTAGACTCCAAAATCTGGGCTTTTTTACAATATTCACCTAGTCTACTACACGATAGTGCCTTCAGACTTCAACATAGCAAATCTTATGCATATAGCTTTAAGAGTCCAGAGAAGTTTTAAAAGATGAATTAAAGGTGAAAACTTAAATTCTTTACCAAGTCAGTTCAAATTATACTATGTAGTATCTAGTAATAAAATGTAAAGGTAAATAAATACCCAAGCCATTATACACTGTTAGCATTATTCTTTGTCTATGTCAAGAAAATTTATGAATCTCACTTTATCCTTTTAAATCCTTGTGGGTTTCCTGTCACCACTTTCCTAACTTTGAGGTAAATAAAAAGAAAGAAAACAAGTCATTTCCTTAGTACACATACCTTAGCACTTAAAAAAAATCAGAATAGTAACAACTACAACTAATTAGTACCAAAATATCTGGATTCAAAGTGAAAAACTCAACCGCTTATACTACATCTATGTGTTTAGAAGCAACTGTACAATTGACCAAATGATTGAATTTTCACTTAGGAATTGCATAAATAACACCCTCTATGTTACACATTGTCAAGTTACTGGAATATTAAATATATAATCAGGGATGCTGCCTATTGTACATGAGATAAGAGAGGTCAAATTAGGGCCATTTTTTTAAGAGAACTGAAGGCGATTTCAGATATTGGGCTTCATGTACAGCTTTCCCTGATTTAACCCTAATCACATCATGTACTTTGATCTAGGAGAATAGCTCTCAAACCACACCCCATTAGTCTACACAGACAAGTCTATACCACTCTATTTAATCAATCAACTCCCACCTTCTAAAAGTTACACTATTATGAAAATTGCCATTTTGCACTTATCTTTTGGTGCCCGTGTACGTGAACTATGTAGAATTACAATAAAAACAAAATTACAAGTGATCATTACTTGACCCACAACATCTCTGTACCTTAGACTAGAATCTTTTAAAAGTCTAAAATACTATTGCCTCAAGTAAGTTTAGCAACAGTAAGCACACAGCAAATAAATTATGATTAAGATAAATCAGTTTTTTTTTATGGTTGAAAAGCAAGCAAAGCAGCAATTCAAAACCATTTTCAGTTCAAAACAATTCTGATACCAAGGCATCCTTGCCCCAAATTGTGGGGATTCTAATTTTCCATTTGCAACATGTATTAAGAGCTTCACAAAGGTAATATGGTACGACAGTCAAACTTTTTATAATGTTGAACTTAAATCCCTAGGTAAACAGAACCAGAACCATGCCCAGTGTTTTGGAAGACCTGCTTTTAGTAAACCACTTGATGATTTACCAATACTCTCTTAATGTTATTTAAAACTAAAAATATATAGAGTATGGTCACACTTCAATACAAAAACTTAAAAACAAAAAACTAAGGACTTGAGACTGGGTGTGTTTGTAGTTTTTCAAGAGTTTCCATATAGCCCATCAGTGGACCTTATAATATACCTAGGAAAGCATTACTGTAGGTACTTTTCTCTTAGTTTTTAAGTATGACTTTGAATAAAACACTGAGTTTTCTACTCAGGTTTGTTCAACAGAAAAGCAGATCAGAAATAGAAACATGACATGAAATCATGTGACTATCTGACATATTGGTCTAAATTCTTCATTTTTCCCTTCTTCACATTTGCCAAGGTATCATCATGGGCAGAGTAGATTTCCTTTTCACTTGATTCTGGGCTTGGCTACTTAAACTTGTGTTGGGCCATGGGATGAGGCAAAAATCAATGCTAAATTTTGAGACTAGGCCTTGAGAACTCTTATGTGTTTCTTGTGCCCTTTTAACTGTCGGTGTCATAAGGAAAAAAAATAGTTATTTAATCTGTCACACTCTCCAGTAATAATAATCTGCTTGCATGGATATTGTGCAAGGATTCTCACACATTATTTTGCATTAAGCACTATCCTTATCCTTATACCATGACATTATATGCAACATGCTCATGTACAAATGCCAAGTCCTTCAGTAAATGGAGGCCAATATTCTGCTTTTCATTTCTTTCAAAAAAATTTTTCCAATGTTTATTTTTGAGAGAGAGAGAGAGAGAGAGAGAGAGAGCTTGAGTGGGGAAGGGGCAGAGAGAGAGGGAGACACAGAATCCAAAGCAGGCTCCAGGCTCCGAACTGTCAGCACAGACCCCAATGTGGGGCTCGAACTCACGAACCATGAAATCATGACCTGAGCTGAAGCTGGACGCTTACCTGACTGAAGCACCCAGGCACCCCTCTGTTTTTCATTTCAATCAGTATCAATAACCAATGAAAACTTTTTAATGGAGAAGAATTAAGCATTTTAGGGACACTTTGAGAAAGAACCTAAAACAGGCAATGGAGCCAACGTCATTTGTAAAGCACTAGAGACTGACCCACTGTGTATGTTTGCGTGTGTGTGCATGTTTGATGACATTTAATATATTCATATGGATTTTCTGTGAACCTCCTTCAGGTACTCTGTACTTTAAAGAATGTTACTTCTTTTGATCCCATATAGCCAACTATGAGACAAATTCTATGATTTCTAATAATATATGCATCAAGAAAACTTTAGCAATAAAAATATTTATTATGTTGTAGCATGAAGAATGAACATAAAAGAATCTCAATTCAGTCATAACTGTACTCCCAGCCGAAGTGTGACAGTAAATCCAGAGATGAAATGAAAGATTAATTTGTGGAGATGGCAGTTTGGCAGGCACATATTACTGCCATATTGTTAGTCTTGCAGCACAGTGGGTTCCATTTTTTGCTTTATGCCATTTAATCATATATATTTGCTTTGGTTTCCAAGTACAAGAAAAAGTCTTTTTTTTTTCCAACTGCATGTTATTAGGTGGTGCTATTTCATATCGGATGTGGTTATGAATCAATTAGTAAACACTTCTCTTGATTGAGTGTAGATTATATTCAGACGATCATGAGCACTGATGCTAATGTAGCAGGCACGCAGGCTGAGTTAAGGAGTGTACCTAATAAAGCAGGGCATCTAGTGGCCCTCCGGTGTCAATTTGCACGAACTGATTTACAGGAGGGAGGAAAGCTACTAGATTCGGCGGTGGTTATGATTTGGGGAAACAGGGAGCAAAGAAGAAAGCGTGGTGCAAGTCTCCAGGCCTTTCCTCAACGATCAGCCATATGAAGACAGTAGATGCAGGTGAAGAGGTGGAGCTGCTTCACTTGAGACTCAAAGACCTAAGGACCACAACGCGAGCGGCTTCGGTGCTCAAGGAGCAAAGCCGAGACATGATAGGACGATCCATCCCTGTGGGGTGGGCAATGTTAAGAGATGGCACCTTTGGCACCTGTGTGTCACTGTCAAGCAGGTACCAAAAGTGGTGGAGCAGTGCTGTGGAGCCGGTGCAGCAGGGGGTAGAGTGCCAATGACAGAGGGTGAGAATGTAGGGAGTTATGTGAGAAATGCATGTTGAGCTTTTATCAGAAAATCTCCAAGGACACTCAGAAATCACTATTTGAGAATCTGAGTTACACACCAAGTTCTCGGCTACTACACAGGAGGGCCACTGTGAAATTTGTTGCTAGTGTGACCTCATTTGTGCTCACAGCTGTTGAGGCCTGGGGAAGCAGGCCTCTGCCTTCAAAGGGCTCCCCATGTAATGGGGATGACAGAATAATATACATGAAGAGAACAGAATGCAAATGCTCCTTGAAAGACAGACAGCAATTGCTCTGGGATCAGAGAAGAGACATAAATATGAGCAAAGTTTCAAGGGTGGGTTTCATTTTACATGCTGCATGCAATAAATATTAAATATTAGAGACTTGGGAAGCCCCTGCATCCTGATCTCTCCTTCTGGGGTTCTGTAACCTGTCCACATATTCCCAGGGCATTGTGTATCATTATTGTTACTGAACTCTGAATGGTATTTGTGTGTTTCCTTACCTATCTAAAACCACACTGCAAACTCTGGCATATAAAAGATTGTCTTTATTGTTGGCATCTAATTTTTTTTGTATTACATACTACCTATCATGTTAATTACCCATTATTAAAAATAATAAATGAATCCTCATAAAAGGAACCTAAATTCACTGATTTTGACAGGCACAAATCTACAGGTTATCATAGCCATAACTAGTCTATCCAGAAATACTGATTGCCCTGTAGCTGATCTTCAGATTTCAGATATCTGACAAAACCTTCCATTTGACAACTGAATTGGATAGCATGAAATGCACAACCTCCTGATCCCAATAATTCACTACCTTATATCTATAAGGATCTACCTTATATACCATAAAACTTCAATAAATTTCTGTGATAGCAAATGCGAGGAAATGGAAGCCCTAATCTATACTTGTAGACCCCAAAGTTTCTACAAAGGACAGAGAGGCTCAGGTGTGTAATAGTGCTCTGTAAATTTCCTTTCAATGTTAAAATGCCCAATTATTCTTCTACTTCAATGTCCTTAATGCCTGGAATTGACATGAATGTTTTCATGTAAGGTCATCAGGAAAACTATTTATAAAAAAATATTCAAAATAAAAATAAATAAATAAATAAATAAATCTTTAACATAGGCAAAAATCTCTCTACAAAGCTATTCATTCTCTTTTGTTACTTGGAGGCTCCTGCCAGTATATGCTTTCAAAACAACTTAAGTGTCCCAGAGTCATAAATCTAACCTTTGGGCCCACTAACTTCACATTCCCCTCCCCAGCAGTCATTACCCACTCAAACTCACCAGAGCCCAACAGCATTTGCCTTCATTTATGGCAAAGTGAATGAAGTGAAAATAGATGCTATTAACTAGTCTGGTCTGAACTTGAGGATCTAGAGACAGGGTTGCAAAAGTAGAGAGATTTATTACAATCTTTTAATTTTCCTCTATTAGTTGGATACATAGGCAGTAGTTAAAGAAGATTTTATGTCTCCCAAAAAGGTACTTTAGGGTTCCAGATGTTTGAAAACACACTGAGGTATTTGTCTTATGGACATCCCACTTTTTCTCTTTTAATTTGCCCAGCTCATAGCTTATAAAAAATGGCCCTGGTCTCATGCCTTCCCACTGAAGAATTAGAGAAATGGCCATGAGATGACCATCTCTCATTTAATAAACTATTAGCCTAGCTCACATAATTTCAGTCGACTAAGTCTACTTCTGCTACATTTGTGCATGATAATAATGATTTTCTCATCTCTCTACAGGCTGCTGCCTGTTTTTCCTTTACATAAACTTTTTTAATCCTTCAGATGATTAATATCAAATTGCAATGGTACTGAATTCAACCGCAAGAACACATATGATGCATTTAATGGTCACAAATGGCCATGATCTCTCTAATTTTTAAATATGACACACTTACAGTATGTCATCTTCAAGTGTGCCAAAGCACTACATTGGTATCTATTCAGCAATAAGTCTCCTTCAGAATGGTTTTTCTATTCCAAACAATGGTGCTCATTGTTCCTTAGCAAGTTGAGCCCAGGTGTTCACCAGGTAGAAATAAACAAATGTCTAGTATCCTTGGCAAGCCCTTTGATTTATAAATTGTGTTCATTTCTTTAATTTGTCAGTATTAATGTCAGAAAGCATCTGTAGAATTTATAGAAATGACCCCCATGAGTTTATCAAAGATAAAACACTCAAAAATGTCAACTCTTGTTTTAGGCAGTTGCTATCTGGATACTGGCGTTGGGAGGGAGGTCTGGAAAAGGGAAGGTTGTTGGAATGATTAAGTAGGCTAAAGACAGGGACTGTGTGAAGTAAGTGAAAACAGATGGGACTTATGGTTTAGCATTGCTCATTTTAAATGTCACTGCTGGTCAATGATTTGTTTCTGTATCACATAGTATTTATTATTGATAACCAGTTAGAGATTTAGGTAACTCAAATCCCAGGAGGGAGAGAAAAAAGAGTGCATGTAAAAACTTGTGAAATCTGAACAAGGTCTGTATTTGTGTTAATATAATTGTACCAATGTCAATTTCCTGGCTTTGACAATGTATTGTACTCATGTAAGATGTTATCATAAGGGAAAACTGGGTGAACCATACACAGAAACTCTCTGTATTGTCTGTGCAAGTTTTTTAAGCCTTAGCCTCTTTCGAAATAACAAATATTTTAAAACATAAAGAACACAGATTATCAAAGGAAAAAAAACAGATTCTCAGAGCAAGGTAAGGGTGACCAGTCATTTAACTTTTGAAAACAATGAGCAACAGAAATTGGAGAAGAATATAAGTGGCAGCCTTCTTTTTACCTTTTTTTTTAATCTTTCAAATGTTTTCAGTTCAAAAGAACACTTGCATTTCATTAGCTATTGCCATCCCAGTAAGTAGAACCATATTTGACAACACTACTAATAAGGAGTTGGGTCTCTTAATCTAAAACACATCTTAATGTTTTTGATCTTTGCATCATTTTTTATTGTGATTGAGGGCATGATTTGGCAGCTCCTTCAGAATTCAACATTCTTACCTAGTGGCAACAGAGCAGGTCTTCATATTTGCCAAGGTCTTTCTTGAAAGCACTTGCTTTGCACTTGTAAGGGATTTGACAAAGGCGACAGGCTTAAAGATTAAGATACTTCTGAATCAAGTTTGACAACTGCCAGTCTTCACAATACCAAAATATTTTGTCATAAGATGTGTAGCTTGTTTCAGAAAGGTGGAGTGTTCCTTATTTCTGAAGTCACTAAAATATGACACAGATCGGCACTTTCTCACATTTGCCCTGAACTCTTCCCACCTCCGATACAAACACACAATCCTACATGAAACACACACACTTTGTGTTTCCTTTACAGTCCAAATTTTTAGATTAGAAGATATGTAACAAATGAGAAATAATTATCAGTTTCTTTATACCTGGGATGTGTGACATAACGTACTGAGATTTTTCCTAGATTCCAGTTCATTTTCTTTAAAGCCACAATGTCATCTCCAGACACTCAAAGGGAAAGTTTTCCTCCCTAATGTACCTCTTAAGAGTATTTTGTAGTTTTCTTAGAAGACAGATTTCTAGTCAGCTTTTTGGCTTGTTTTTATTTTGCTGTGAAATCCTCTCCTTTGCACTGCATTCAGAAATACCTCTTGAGCAGATAATATGCATTCTCTGCAGCTTCTGAGATGAGTAGACTGCAGTCCTGTCCTATCCTACAAAACAATGAGATTTTCTATTATATTGCTAAGAAACTAATAGCTACAATCGTAATACAGGATCCATTCTGCTCATCTAAGAATTACAATATGTTGTTCCCAAGAAAAAAATAATATCAACATTATCTGACATTTTTTTAAATTCCATGACTTTTTTGAGGGCGAAGTGATTCCTTTGACTTAAATTGATTTAATTTTCACAAAACTTTGGGATAGTCACTTGAACGATGACATGGCTGAGCTCTAAGAGAGTATGGCGTGCCTTTTTTTATAGCACTAGACAGTGCTGGAATCCAAAAAATGATTCAGATGTCTTTCAGCCCTGTGCTTCCACCAGTAGGCTACAGGCGTTGTGAGCAGGCTGATGATGGATGTCTGTGCATTAGAACAATGGGACCGCTCTCTGGCAACTCATGCCACAGACCAAACATTCCCAATTAAGATGTTGTCATTTTACCTAAGGGAAAAGCTTTGGCCACATTCCAACATGCCCATAAATAAGACTACTAGAAACATGAGAAAGAATAGTTTCAAGCAAAAGTACCCTTGCATGATTAAGAACATAATTCAACATACTACGCACACTGATTTACGGGCGCACCGTACCAGGCTAGTTTGTAACCCAGCCCTTGGTGCAGTGTACCTTCTGCTGGCCAAATCTGAAACTACATTTTTAAAGCTAGAAATCGAGTTCATTTATTCAAAGAATATCCCATTTTTTCCCTCGAAAATTTATCATTTTTTTTCTAATGAAGAAGACTTAGCAAAATTTTTGTTCACGTATACATCCCTTTATTTCTCAATACCACCCTCTGACACACAAGTATATGCATAACCCCATTCAATAGTTGGTCCCATCTTTTATTTTTAGTAAAAAATACATTCTTTGTACTCCTTTAGGAAAAGGTAAAAGAAAATCTTGTCAATATGAAACCCACATGGACTCCCTTGGCTTCACTACAGATACGGCATTCCACATCTTGCCACTTTGTGCACGCTTCCTGTGCTTAGCTTTTTTCAACTGTCTACTTTTCCTTTATGTCCCGGCGGGTTGTAGATCACAACAACACACACTAATTTATTTCACCATATAATCAGCAGACAATTTTCCCATGAAAATCATTAATATAAAACAGTGGCCCACTATGGAATTTTTTTTTCTAAAAAAATATTCCCATCACGTTATATGCAGAATATAATGAGCTGACTGGTAAGCTCTGTAATCAGGGCATTGAAAGAAACATCTATGCCTTTTTCTTTTAGGAGCACAATCCCATGGATGCCCTAATATTAAAGAGGATTCCTAGGGAAATCTACAGCTGAAAAAAAAGAAGTGCTGAATTACTTCAAACTAGGAGTCCTGACCTCGTGCCTTTGAAACCTCCATGGGAATCCAGGTTCACAGTCCTAAATCAGATAAGTGTGACAGTCTTTGCTTCGTTCCATATGGAACGCAGAGCATCTCGTGTGTGTCATAATGTTAGTGTAACTGGAAATTCCCTTTAGAAGGAAGCCAGTACCTTCTCTACAGCCACTGTCAGTTAACTATGCATGCCTAATTACTCCCTCACTGATTAGTAGCAAGAAAATCCCAGTCTGGACTGTGGAAGTGTTTCCAATGGCAACAGTCACAGACAGTAGCTGCTTTGGTAAAATGAGCTGCAATATTACCAGGCTGGGTACAGGCTCTGCCAACAGGAGCAACAGACCTTTGGTAAAGATGTCTAGTCCCAGGAAGCTCTTTCCTTATCCTCTGATGGGTTGACATAATCATCTAAACCTTCAGGAATCTCAGCTATCCCATATAAGCATGTATCCCTCTTGACTTTGGGAGGGAAGGCTGAAATGCAGTCCCCAGACATCTGTGCGTGATCCCTGGCTTGGGGTGCCAAGCCCCTCAGCTTCAAAGCCTCTCCCTCTTCTTTCTCTGCAGGGGACTGAGTGAAATAAGAAAGCCTTCACTTTTATTACTAGCTCTCTATTTGGCTTTTAAAAAATATGATTCTTTTTATGATGCATGGTACTTATTCACTTTAGTTTGCCTCCTGTAAAATGATAAAATACATTAAGTCGCTCTATTCCCTTTGTTGTCTGAGGAATAACATTCCTTAGATTTCATGTGGCAGTTTCTAGGCATTTATGATAGGGAAGAAAAATATTAACGGTAATGAATAGAGATATAAATCATTGTGGCTACAGCATCTTGACATTTGTTTTCCTTAAGCTCAAATCCACAAGTTTTCCAGAAACTGAGAGCTTGCAGCTCTGGAACCATGAGTCAACTTTGCTCCCACTGAGTTGGGAAAAGGATTAAAGATGTGAAAGACAGCCTGGAGTTGTTTTTAGAGTCTTAGTCTCTGTAGAAGAATTGGAAACTATTTACACCTGTTCCTAAACATGCAGGCTGCCACTGTCTCTGAGCTGGGACAATGTGCCTAAACACTTTTGGAAGTTTCCATGGTAATTCAGAATGAAATATCTCCTGTATCTTCCAGGAGTTGATGGCAGAAACATTATGGAATTATAACCTTGGTTAGGGAACGAGGACGACGTGACTTTAGCCTAAGAATCTACAGAGTTAACATCCCTCCGTTCTCTTTTGGTCGGTCTCCCAGCGAAATGATGTATAGAAGGAAAACAAAAACTGTATACTTATTGGAAGATACTTAAATAAATACAGAATTAAAATGGGAGACACTTTCTCAGAACAAGTGAAGAAGATGCCCAAAGATGCTGTCTCAGAGTCTCTTAGGGTGAATATTGTCCTATTACAACATTTCTCCTTAGAAAGATGATCATTAGCCCATATTTTTGATTATTGCTATCCCAGCATCTCTGGGTTCACAAGAGTGAGTATTTCATTGGAAAAGAATTTTTTTTTAACAGTTGTGAGAAAAGTAGCTACTCAAAAGCTTGGAAGAGCACAAATCAATCCCAGAAGAACACTTTAATCTCTGCCAAAAAGGGACGTAAAATAATCTCCCTGGTGGCATTTTCTGAGTGTTCATAGCTCTGAAATTCCTACAGGGGCTGAAGAGATCTTTGTTTTATTGCAGACAGATGGACTGGGAATGGCCAACAAAATCCATTAAAATCAATAGTTAGCAGAGACTGAGATGCCTTTGGCAGTGTAAGTACTCTGCCAACACAGGCGGCTAGAATAAGCCGTGCTCACCAAATTTTTTGCTGTAAGACAACTTGCTAGCTAAATTCTAAGGCACAATGAGGGAAAAGTCAGCTTAGATGTTAATGGAAAAGAAAACAAAAAGTAAAATAGTTGTCCTTTTATTTTTTTTTAATGCTTATTTATTTTTGAGAGAGACAGAGACAGAGACAGAGCATAAGCAGGGAGGGGCAGAGAGAGAGAGGGAGACACAGAAACTGAAGTAGGCTCCAGGCTCTGAGCTGTCAGCACAGAGCCTGACGCAGGGCTTGAACTCACGAACTGTGACATCATGACCTGAGCTGAAGTCAGATGCTTAACCGACTGAGCCACCCAGGAGCCCCAATACTTGTCTTTTTAATACACACTTAGGCTAAATGTATCTTAAAGCACAGATTAAAAATTGCCATTCTGGTGGGGGATGTTGATAATGAGGGAGAGGCTATGCATGCGTTGAGGCAGGGGGTGTAAAGGAAATCTCCACACCTTCTAAAATTGCTTTTAAAAAAAGGGGGGGGGGGCTATTGCAGGACACCTGGGTGGCTCAGCTGGTTGAGAGTCCAACTCTTGGTTTTGGCTCAGGTCATGACCCCAGGATCATGGGGTCAACCCCATGTGAGACTCCACATAGAGCATGGCCCCTGCTTGTGATTTTCTCTCTCTCCCTCTGCCTCTCTCCTCCACTCGCACTCTCTTTCTCTCTCTCTAAAATAAATAAAATAAAGTAAAATAAAATAAAGTAAAATAAAATAAAATAAAATAAAATAAAATAAAATAAAATTAATATAAAGTCTACTGAAAGCAGGAAAGAGGGAAGGGAGGAAAGGAAGGAGGGACCAAGGAAGAAAGAGACTGCTTCTCACTGGCACATGAAGAGGTAAATGGGTTAATTAGAATGGCAAGAATATGGTTATTTTTTTTCCTAATTTTATTACTGAATTCCTACCTCCTCATTCCTAATGGGCAGATTCAAGATCTATTCACCACTTTAAGGTATCATGAATAAAATCTTAAATTGGGAATGAAATCTGCATATTTAATTTAATACAGTTAGAAAATAAAACAATTGACACTTAAGAAAAGACTAACATGTTATGTGTATGTGCATATTCAATGAATGATAACAATGTAGTGTCTGTGTATATATTTAGCAAGAACATTGACCTATTGATCTGGCCCCCAAAATTGAGCTACTGGCAACCCAGAACACTTGGAGGCAGGGTTATCCTGGGTCCTCTAGGGATGTACAAGAGCAGTATTTATAATGAAGATACAATGGAAAATGGACAAAAGAGAATTGACAGAATAAATTAGATTTTATCCTTGTAAGGGCTATTTATTTGGTTAATATTCTTGATTGTTATCAATATGGGGTTTATATGTAAAGACTTCCATAAATTATAATTCAAATTTAGACAACCTTAGAGTGAAATGGGGATACTAAAAATAAATTTTCAAATATGATTTATTGATGATAAATTGGTTTTCTTATATTGTTCATGTTTTCACATTGCATTCTATTGTTTATATATTAATTGTATTACATATTACAGCTCTATTTGAATGTATTTTCAAGAATTATTTCTGAAAGTTAAAACATATCTGAGTATGTTGAAAGTTAAAACATATCTGAGTATGAATGCAAAATTATTTTAAAAATCTCTGCATTTATTTCTAAAAACTAAAAAAAAAATGGTTCCTTTGTTACTTGCTAAAGTAATGTTTCTTAGCTCTATCTGTATTTTTATGAAAGAATCTTTTTTTTTTCAATACAGTCTTACTTTTATTCTTTATCATAAAATTGCCTGTAATTCCCTTCAAAGTTTGTTTTATAGATAATAAATGTGGAATTTAAAAATATTCAACTGATGACTTTCTACAGTGCATCGTATGTAATATTTTTGAATTGAGAAAATCATGTTTCAGGCTCTGGGGTAATTAGTAAAGTCAGATAAAATTTTGGTGAGTAGAGAATACTCTAAATTTTACCAGACTTTATACTGACATGTGTGACTATTCCACTCAAAATATTTTCACAGCTACTGCCTTTTTTCATCTAGTCATATCAATATGTGTTAGTATTTGACTCAGATATGTTTACAGATACTGCTTTGCTTCTAGAATTGTTTTTTAATTCCAGTTGCTTCTACTTATGACTTAAAAAAAAATATTTCATTAATTTTAGAATTTCAAAGTTATAGGACTTTTCAATGAAAAATAAATTTATCCAATTAATAAAAGGAGCTCAAACTAAGTTTTGTTTCTAGGTTGAGATAGTTCAGAAAATATTCACAGACTTAAATACTAAATCTATGTACAATATATGCTCTTAGTTTAACTTATTTAGCTACACATTTGCTTCATAAGGATACTTGTCACTGACTTCCTGTCTATATGCTTTTTTTTTCAATAACTGCAATTGACTAAAAGCTTGAAAATCTGAAGCTTCTACACTCCACTATTTGATTAATTTGATTAAAAATTTCCAACTTCTCTTGAACAATATCTTGAACAAATACTGACAGCTCTTTCTCTAATATCAGGAACAAGACAAAAATGTCCACTCTCATCACTTCTATTCCACATAGTACTGGAAGTCCTAGCTAGAGCAGTCAAACAACAACAAAAAAGAAAAGTCATTCAAATTGGTAAGGAAGAAGTAAAACTTTCACTATCTGCATTCATGATACTACATATAGAAAATCCTAAAGACTCCACCAAAAAACTACTAGAATAAATAAATTCAGTTTGTTTCAGTCACAAGATACCAAATTAATACAGAGAAATCTGATGCATTTCTATCCACTAAAAATGAAGTAGCAGAAAGAGAAATTAAGAGAACAATCCCATTGACAACTGCACCAAAAAGAATGCAATACCCAGAAATAAACGTAACCAAAGAGGTGAAAAGACTGTATTCCAGAAACTGTAAAAATGGGTGAAAAAATTGAAGATGACACCAATGGCAGATATTCCATGGTCATGGACTACAAGAAACAATATTGTTAAAATGTCCACACTACTTAAAGCAATCTATAGATTAAATGAAATCCTTATCAAAACACCAACAATATTTTTTCAAAAAATTAGAACAAAATATACCAAAATTGATGTGGAACCACAAAAGACCTCAATTAGCCAAAGCAATTTTGAGGAAGAAAACTGAGATATCCCAGATATCTCAGAATACTGAGAAATCCCAGATTTCAAGATATACTATAAAGCTATATTAATCAAAACAGTCTAGTACTGACATAAAAACAGACACACAGATTAATAGAACAGAATGGAGAGCCCAGAAATAAACCCACACATATATGGCCAATTAATCTATGATTAAGGAGGCAAGAATATACAATGGGAAAAGACGGTCTCTTCAACAAATGTCATTGGGAAAACTAAACAGCTTCCTGAAAAAGAATGAAACTACACCACTATCTTACACCATACACAAAAATAAACTTGAAATGGATTAAGGACCTAAATGTGAGACCTGAAACCATAAAACTCCTAGAAGAAAAGATGGGCAGTAATTTCTTTGACACTGGCCATAGAAACATTTTTTTTAGTTATGTTTCCTCAGGCAAAGGAAATGAAAGCAAAATTAAACTACCAGAACCACATCAAAATAAAAAGCTTTTGCACAGCAAAGGAAACCATCAACAAAACAAAAAGGCAACCTACTGAATGGGAGAAGATACTTACAAATGATATATCTGATAAGGGATTAATATCAAAAAAGTACAAAGGACTTATATAACACACAGACACATGCACACACACACACACACACACACACACACACACTTAAAAAATGGGCAGAGGACATGAATAGACATTTTTCCAAAGAAATTATACAGATGGCCAACAGACACATGAAAAGATGCTCAACATCACTAATCATCAGGGTAATACAAATCAAAACCACAATGAGATATCACCTCACACCTGTCAGAATGGCTAAAATCAAAATCACAAGAAATGACAAGTGTAGTGGAGGATGTGGAGAAAAAGGAACCCTCATGCACTCAGTGGGAATGCAAATTGGTGCAGCCACTGCGGAAAACAGTATAGATGTTTCTCAAAAAATTAAAAATGGAATTACCATATGATACAGTAAGTCCACTACTGGGTATACCCAAAGAAAATGCTAATTTGAAGAGATATATGCACCTTTATGTTTACTGCAGCATCATTTACAATAGCCAATACATGGATGCCATCTACATATACATACACAGGAATATGATTTTATGCAGCCATAAAAATGAATGAGATGATGCCATTTGTGACAACAGGGGCGGACCTAAAGGCTATAATGCTAAGTGAAATAATTCAGACAAAGAAAGATAAATACCATTTCACTCATATGTGTAATTTAAGAAACAAAACAAGTGAAAAAAAGAGACCAAGAAAAAAAGACTCATTTTTAAATACAAAATAAAACAAACTGGTGGTTGCCAAGAGGAGAGGTCTGGGTGGTAAAGGGCAGGGTAGAACGGGTGAAATAAAGAGGATTAAGATACACTTATTATGATGAGCACTAATTACATTTTAATAAAAAAGTAAATAATAAAACTGAGAAAAAATGTCCACCTCATCTTGAACAATATGGTTATTACAGTTGAGTAACCCCATTTCAAAAAATCTTCAGTACTACTGAGGGGCATTTTGTTCGATTTTTAAAAGCTCAGATATTTCGAAATTCTGGTCGATGATGGGTGGCAATGAAAGAAAAAGTGTGGGGTGCCATGCTTAAGCAAATTTGTATACAACGTTACCTTCATCACGAAAAAAAGTAATTCATTTTTATCTATCGCCTATCTATGTAAACTTTGCCAATCGCAATTTCTCTTTAGACTGTAGAATGCTATGGCTTGTTTAGATTAAATCACGAAGCATGTCTGTACTACAACTAAATCCAAATTTACACCAGTTATGTAAGTTTATTGATTTGGTAAAACCAATGTTTTTATCACAATATACACTATCAAATTTATATTTGTATTATTAATACAAAAACAAATGTGCTTTCAGTGTTAAGCTTCTCAACTGAATTTGTGATAGAATGTTTTACCTTTTACCTTTAACAGTATGACAATTCAATAGTTCTGATGTAATGAATGAAAAAAATAAAATCTATCCATTCTTGGCATTAATATCACTGATTTTCTCTTTGATGCTAATGTTATTATTGAATTGGTATAATTCACTGTCTTTACATTCTTTTACTAACGAGGCAACATGTTAACAGCTATAAATGCACAAGAAAACTGAAAACAAGGGAAATCAGTTGAGAACAGCATGTATTTGATCTGGATGAAAAACCATGCTTAACAGAATTATTTTTGTAAATAAGCTTTCTGTAGTGACACAAGTTAAATCTGACTGTTTTTGTTTTGTTTTGTTTTTTGCTTTTTAATGTAGCAGCTGACCTCTTCATTTGTGGTCAGTTATTTCACTACATCCTCCATGGTGGATAGTAAATGTCAACATTTTATGAAATTTATACATTTACATAAACTTTTTTGAGAAATGAAATACAATACATATAGTTTTATTAAATATGCACTTTTGAAAAGTCATTGCTGTTGAAAGGATTTATGGAAAAATTTAAAAATTAGTTACTGAGCAATAATATATATATTTGTATTTTTACACCTTGTGATAAATGACAAAACCAGGTACCAAGAACATTCGACTATTCTCTATACAAATTACGGCACAATTGTTCAGCCTTTATTTCCCAAACACATTTAATGCAAAACTATCCTCTAAACTCCTGTTAACATCACCCATTAGGAAACCCGTGAGGTTCTTGCAGCTAAAGTCACAGTGCACACAGTCTAGGGCAAAGGTGACTGCTAAAACAAGTGTCTAGCAACAAGAGGAGAGCGACATCAAGGTCACTGGCGACTTGTTTTCAAGAACATTTGTTTTATTCAAATGTCCTGTATTTTGTCCCTGAAAGAGAAACTGAAGGTACATTTATGTTTGTGCACATACATGTGACTGGAAAGGTTCGGGAGAAATAGGTGTCATCTCTGTTCATCTTTCACCTGTTACCGTAATATTAAAGTAGGAACTCTTTCCGGCACGTACATTTCATTGTGCTAAATTTCAAATGTCAACTGAAGGTCTACCAAACTCATCTTGGCTTACTGAAATGCAACTATTAGTAATAATACAATTCGGCTCACCAACGAAGATAGTGACATCCATTCCAAAGCGTGCATTCCTTTCGCAAACCAAACGGACATCGCTTCCTATAATGGCTCCTGCCGCTTGGCTGGGGCTTGAAAGACAGAACTAAAGCGGGTGTGGACGGGAAAAGCTTTCAGCGAATGGAGCCTGATTGACGTCATCTGGGCGCGACGGGACGCTCTACCGTGACTTGGGCCTGTCTATGGTGCGTCGGAGAACCGACTAGATGAGCGGTACCGGAATGCAGTGGATCGACAGCCAAAAGAAAATAGGCGCTACCTCAAGCCCGGAAAAGCTGCACGGTGGGGCCTCTCTGGCCTTACCCAGTCCCTGCTCTCGATAGTCCTCTGGAAGAAAGTGATTTGAATCACATTTGAGTCCCGTTTTAAAACGGCAAAGTCAGGGTAAATGATAAGCTGGACTGGAAAATGGACAACAGACATGAACTGGGATTTAGCAACCTTCGAGCAAACTGAGAAGTACCTCCAGCTTATTTCTACAGAATCCTAACTATATAGATTATGATTGAGATTCACTCTTGGAAAGGATGTCCTTCGTAACTCATTTCTAGTTAATTCCTTCCAGGTGCTTAGATCAAATGTATACACAAATGTGTAACAACAGATGTAGAGTTTTTATAATACATAAACAAACAAAAAGCATTGTGTAAATATATGTATAGTTATATGTAGAGAGAGAAAGAGAGAAGCTGGGAAAAGCAGTAATAGGTCAAGGAAGTGGGCCAAGAAGACAGAGGATGGACTACTATATTAAAAGTAGTTTTCAATTCCAAAATATACCCAAACCCTTTGAATATTTTCAAACTACATATAGTTATTGATTTGCTTGACACTTTACTTGGATTAATCTGAACCCGTTTTAAATTTTATGTATCTTGCATGGGTAAATTAGTATCAGTTACTCATATGAATGTGAATTAGTTGAATCTGATTGTGTTGCTTCAAGTCTATCTCCCACCACCTGCTGGATGAAAACCTAAAATAATGTTTGAATTAAGTGGAAGGCAATACAATAACATTTTAAAGTTGCGTTTGTATTTACATATTCTGAATTCTTTCTACTGTAGCAGAACAAGCATTTAAAAAAAAAGGAGGGGGGATAACTACCTATTTTAAACTTTGCTAGGACTGGCAGTAAAGTTGTAGTATAATTTGCATGTCTACTGAATAACTGAGAATCTGACAATCTGATTAATCCAATTCATGGACCTGAATCTTTCAAAAGACCTGCTTGGTGAATATTCATGGAAATTGTCACATTCAAATATTTCCAGTACACTAGTAAAAAATAGATTCTTCTATCAAGTAAGACCAACAGCTAGTCTCTCCCACTTGCTCATGGACTTATTTGGCTATTATACTACCAGCACCACACACACACACACACACACACACAACACATACAACACACTCCCCACACATATACAGTGCATGTATTTCATATGCCAATATTGCATTACATATTCTGAAAGTGCTGTCCAAAAACAAATGTTCTGTTCCATGTGGTAACTGGAGATTATAATTCCTTGACTGGACAAGTATACTAACTGGGATAATGTAAAAATGGTTTAAATGATACATCATGACTGAATGGGAGATATAGTTATAATTTTCTACAGTCTGCAGGCATAAGGGTCTCTCTTACGGCAAAAAAAAAAAAAATCATATCTTTGGGAAACAGGGCAAGAAGCTAGTGTCAAATGTGCTTATTTGTCTTTCCTCAAGACCTAGCTGAAGAAAACTGATTTCTCTCAAACTGTGAAAAAACTTCTATCACAATTCTTCTGCCTATTTCAGAGTAGGTATTTTCATCCCCTGCCCCATGCGCACGTGAAAATATACAATTAAGGATACCTCTTCATTCTTAATAAGTTTCTTTTCTCTTTAACAGTTTTTGATCATCGTGTTCATCCCAAGCACACATATCAATTTTTCCCTAAACAAGAAGGGTATTCTCTTATGCCATCCTCTCCGTGCCCTGCATAAATATTCCTACAAAGAAAGTGACCTGTTAATTATGAGTGATTGCTTTTCCCATCCCAGGGTGACTGAGGAATAATTTCAACTAAGTATTCATAGTCAGGGATCATCAAGTGATTGCTCTCCAGATTAATCTCCCTGGGCCAAAGTGCTGCTTGGTTGTAGCCTGAACATGGCACTGCATTATATCTGTCCTATTCAGTCCAAATAAGAAGACCTTATTTGCTAAACCATTTTAATTCCTTCTGCACAATTTAATTATACTTCAGTGCAAAACCACCTGTGACCTTGGGTTTAGTAATGAAATCCACTCCCCAGGCAACACTACAGAGAGTAGTCTGTTTGGTAAAGATGGTGTAAAATAAGAATCTTAAATATTGCTCATTACTGGAGGAACGATCTTCTTTCTGACTTATTCTCTTTTAGTTCGCTTGCAGGCATCTGGCTGTTTTCTGGAGAAGACTTGTATCAGAACTACCTTCACCGGAAGATTTGAATAAAATTCAAAATGACTCCTAGTTGTTTCAGTGAAAAAACAGGGGAAAGTGTCATTTTTTTCCTGTATTCTGTGAACCAAAAGGTATAAAAAAAAATCCTTAATTTCTGTCCCCAAGAACAAAGATGAAAGTATATAACATGCAATTAAATGCTACTTTTGTATAAATATGGGTCATTTGATAGTCAATTATTAATTAGAGGTGCTATTTAGTTTATAACAATTCTTTCAGAATCCAGTTTATTTGGCAAGTTCTACTTGATCAAGGTATGGGATACAGATTAGAAAAAGTCATTAGGAATTTTTATATTCATACACGTATGCATTTCAACAGACCTTCTTGGGATCTTCCATTGTTTTATATGTCACATCTTCTTTTATATGTCCTGCACCCCAGTTTTTCTTCTCGGGGCCTTGTGATTTGTCCTCCAAGCAATATCCCTGCATTCACACAATCCCTTTACCATTCTAGCCACTAGCATGAACACCCCATGGTCTTACCTATAAGATGCATGCTAGCCCAGTTGGCTGATTTTTAAGATTAAACAGATTTATTTTGTCATATTTTAACCTCTCTGAAAATAGGCTGTCCTACAGTCAGTAGTAGCATCTATCATATCTTTTGGCCAGTCGGCAGTTACAGTGCAACTGTCAATGACTGCTTGGATAAATTTGGTCATAGCTGTTCATGTGAGGGTCACATCCAAATTATATAATGAAACTTCTTTTTAAATTGAGCTGTAACTGACATATAACATTATTTAAGTTTCAGGTGTACAATATAATGATTCTATATATGTATATATTATAAAATGATCATCACAATAAGGCTAGTTAACATCTAACATCACAAATAATTTTTTCTTTTTATGAGAAGTTTTAAGATCTATTCTCTTAGCAACCTTCAAATATACAATGCAGTATTACTAACCTTAGAGTAATGCTTTGTATTAACTACATCATTAGGACTTATTTATTTTATAACTGGAAGTTGATACCTTTTGACTATTTTCACCCATTTTACTTGCTTCTCACCCTTCACCTCTAGCAATTATTAATCTGTTTTCCATATCTGTGAGTTCTTTTTCTTTGTTTTGTTTTAAATTCCACAATGTAAGTGAAATAATATTGTATTTATCTTTCTCTGTCTCTCTTATTTCACTACATAATGCCCTCAAGATCCACCCATGTTGTTGCAAATGGCAAACATATATATATAATGCATATTATATATTATACAGATTAATATAAATATATTAAGCATATTAATATAATATAGTATACATCTATATACTTAATAAATATACTTAATGTATTAAGTATATTAATATATTATACATATATATGTGTAATATTACATGTTTTATATATATGTATATAACATTTTCTTTATCCATTCACTCATTTATATGTCCACAGACACTTAGATTGTTTCTATGTCTTGGCCATTGTAAATAATGCTGCAATGAACATAGAGTGCAGATAGCTTTTTGAGTTAGTGTCTTCATTTTCTTTGGAGAAATACCCAGAAATGGAATTTCTGATCATATAGTAGTTTTGTTTTTTTTATTTTTTGAGGAATCTCCATACTGTTTTCCATAGTGGCTGGACCACTTTACATTCCCAACAGTGCATGTACAAGGTTTCCCTTTACATCCTTGCCTTGTCTTTTTTATAATAACCATTAGTTAGAATGAGTTAGGAGTGAGGTCATATCCCATTGTGGTTTTGATTGGCATTTCCCTGATGATTAGTGATGTTAAGCACCTTTTCACGTACCTATTGGCAATCTGTATGTCTTTTTTACATCCAGTGGATAAAAAGGAACTTTTTAAAAATACATAAAGTTAAAAAGAAAAAGAAAGAGATAACAAAGCACAGGATTGTAGTTTAATTGGTAGTTTACCTTTTAGCAATGCATAAAATAATAATGTATCTTATACAGACATACCGTGAAGATATTGCTGGTGTGATTGCAGACCACTGCAATAAAGCAAATATCATAATAAATCAAGTCAAATAAGGGTTTTTTTTGTTTTTCAGTGTATATCAAAGTCATGTTACACTATACTGTAGTCTATTAAGTGTGCAATAACATCATGTCTTAAAAACAATGTACATACTTTAATGAAAATACCTTATTACTAAAAAAAAACAAGCTTTCAATGAATTGTAATCACTAGTCACACATCACCATAACAAATGTAATAATAATAAGTTTGAAATAGTGTGAGATACTAAAATATGACACAGAGATATGAAAGGAACAAATACTATGGAAAAATGGTCCAAATAGACTTTCTCCATGCAGGGTTGCTACAAACCTTCAATTTGTAAAAAGCATGTGCAAAGCAAAACAAAATGAGGTATGCACATAATTAATGATATCATACATTTGATAGAATATGCTAATTCCATTGTTCCCTTTCTGTTAGGCCATCCACCCTCTGTCTAACTTCAAGATTGGTCCATTTTTACATCCTCCATCTTTCCTTTCTAGTTATTGCAGTTGCTTCCCCCCCACCCCTATTTCCTGATCACACATAGAATTATCTGTCCTATCCATGAAGGTTGTATAATATATCTGATTTGGCACTGTGTGACTTACTGTCTTGCATGATTCTTATTTCAAGAATCATGGAATGTAAAAAAAAAAAAAGGCCATACAGTCAATTTAGTGTAATGTTTAATTACAAAGACATTGAGACCGAAGAGTTTAAGTGTTAGTGACAGATCAGAGACTGTGTGCCCATCTCTCACAAGCCAGATATAATCCTAAAATTAGGATTCTGACCCTATAAGAGCTGATAGAGCTGGGATCTGAGAGTATGTTGCCTTTTCTTGAAGCCTGTTAATTCAAATACACCAAGCCTTCTATGTCCTTGAAGAAGGTTTCCTGTGCCAGCTATTGTGCCTCCCCCAGGGTCTAGATATATACTAAGTCACACTGAATGCTCATTTGGTTGAATTAAACTATCAAAGAAAGTTAAAATGTCTTTAAAATTATAGGCATGGGTGAAGTATGCAATGCTTCAAACCCGGAACAGCCTTATTTTGGTTGTCAGTTTTCTTGGGCCGTGTGATTTCCTCCCACCCACCCCCAAAACATGAGTGACAAAGAACCAAGAAGCACACAAAATAAGCTTCTCTATCCTAGCTTGAATGAAAATTCCAAGACTCTCTGTGGATGTTCATAGACATCAGATTCTCTTGATAAGAAAATTGCAACATTGTAACTTGTCCAAGCATTACAGTCCAATCAATGCCCTCCTTGTTTTGAGAAAAAATAAAGTTTTTGAAGGATGCAGAGGAGCATCAGGGGTGACTAATTATACTAAGATTGAAAAGAATGGCACAAAACAGTGGTAATAAAAAGAAAAAACACTAAGGAAAAACACTGGTACCCCTTGTGATCTGTATAACTGTTCTTTTAGGAATGAATTTTTGAAGAGAAATAAGATTTTCAAACTAAGATACCAAAAGGGACAAAAGGAATCAGTTGCTTCAATCCCCATTGAAGGTTAACTCTGTGATAAGATTTAAGTCATGGTAACTCTCATAAAAGTAGAAGCAAAGGCACTGTATGCAGTGATAGATTTCTAAGGGGATTGCCTAACTTGAAACACTAAAATTTGGTGTTAAAGATAAATCTTCCAGGAGGGCTAGTCTTAATCATTAGGAGTCTATGTACACAGTATGAGTTTAGAAGGTCACTCCCACAAACCAGAAAAAGATATATACAAGCTTTGAAATTTGCTTCCCTTCATAAGGGAAGTTAAGTGAAACAATGCAAATATACCAGGCCATAGTTAAAACTAAGCAATGAGCCATTAGTATCTCAGAGTGATTTCATTCATCAGATGTTGTTCTAAGGGAGTAGCTAAGTAACGACATGTTTCTCTAGGATATACTCAATATATATTCCTCTCCTGAGGAGAGGAATGGAGCCAGTGTGGAGAGGCCAAGGAGGGAGATGTGAATTGGTAAGAGTAATTGATGGCACCAGCAGGATCTTGGGCTAGCCTAATAAGTAACAAAAGTCATATGCCAAGAGACTCCTTCATCTATATTTGGTTTTTTAACACATAAGATAAACAAGCATAATGGGATATGTATAATATTGGTGGTTGGGGTATGGAGCTGGAGGGAGTGGTAATGAAACCAGGAAAAGAGGCAAGAAGGAGGGATAGCAGACAGAGAGCTAGAGAGAGCTTGATTCTCTCTTTATGATCCTATGAGTCCATAATCTTGCCTAGTGGCTTTACTGAATTAATCCAGCTAACTGAAAAGGCATTTTATTCTCTCTTGAGTAATACTTTCTAATATTCAGTTAACTCAAAAAATCCACCTTTAAAAAACATTAAAGGATTTTGGTGCTTTAGCTGTTTTAAATCCATGATCTAAAAAGGAATTTGTTGGTTTCTGTCTACAAAATTAGATGGGGTGCCTTTTTTCTGTCTGTCTTGTGTTCCCCCCACAACCCCCATACTCTTACATATATATACATATATCCACATATGTTCACTCCCTCTAAAATATTATAGGTTATAATGGATATCATGTATCTTCTCTGTCATACACACATGCATACACACACACGCACGCACACACACACACACACAAATACTGCACTTATGCAACAGGCTAAGTTGTTAAACTATTGCAGATTGTTTAGGAACACACTTAAGGCTCATTCCTCATTGGATTACTCTGTACTAGACACATTTCACTATTCTAAGCACAATACAAATATTAACTCATGCGTTTTCACAATAACCCTACAAGAAAGTTCTTCTCATTGCATAGGTGAGTGGGCTGTGGTGCAGTTTAAATCCCCTGTCCAATGAGGCACAGATCATAAATTGTGGAGCTAGGGTTGTAACTCAAGGAATCAGAGACAGAGCCACATTCTTCACCACTGGTCTCTTTCTCTTCACAAGTGTCACTTGCCATTCACGACCACCCTGTCAGAGCATCTCATGACTCTTTATACAGACTAGACCTTTTAGGATTCAGAGACTTGCAAATGTTGTCTCTCTGCCTGGAAATTTTTTTTTCCTTCATGTGATGGTTAAATTTGTGCCCATTTGACTGGCCTAAGGGATGCCCAGATAGCTGGTAAAACATTATTTTTGGTAGTGTCTGTGAAGGCCTTTCTGGGAGAGATTGGCATTTGATTCCACAGACTAGTAAAGAGATCCACCCTTAGCAAATGTGGGCAGGCAGCATCCAAATCATTGGGAGCCCAAATAAAACCAAAAGGCAAAGGAAGGGTGAATTCTTTCTCTCTTCTTGAGCTGGGACATCTGAGTTTCTGGTTCTCAGGTCTTTGGACTCCGGGAGTTACATCAGTGACTCCATGGTTCTCATGTCTTTGAGCTTGGACTGGAGTTACACTACTTCTTAGACCTTTGGACTCAGGCTGAATTACATTACTGGTTTTCCTAAGTTCTCTGGTTTGCAGACAGAAGATTGTGGGACCTCTTGTCTTCTATAACTGCCTGAACCAATTCCTGTTATTCTCATCTTTTCTATAATATGTTTAAATATCTAAATAAAGGAAGAGACAGAGAGACACAGAGAGAGAGGTAGATGGATAGATAAATAGATGTCCTTTATTGGCTTTGTTTCTCTGGAAAACCCTAATACATAATCTTTGTCTGTTTGGCAAAACTCTGACCAGACTTCAAGTCATAGCTCAAATGCCTTTTCCTATCTGTAGGCAACGTTTCCTAACCTTTATTGCACCCCAACAGATAGATTTAGTAGTCCTTTCCCTTCCCAACCCCCAAAATTACTGGTACCTGCTTATATTTCTGTCTTCTATTCCAGAGTCCCTCCTCTTGTGCATTAAACAATTAACTTTAACTTAATCATTTGTATCTAGCACACTACCTTTCCGAGAAAGAAGTACTGAGACCATTTTCTAGGATTACATAGTCAGCATATCAAGTCAATCACCGGGTTGGATGAACCCTATTTTGCAACATAAAAGCTTATGTATTCCATCAATAGAGTTTGTCTTCACATTGTTGACATGCTTTGAAATATGTGGCATCTGTCACAAAACTTTCTTGTTACTTTTCAAGAACATGAAAATTTGTAATCTATAGGATAAGAAGACTATGAAATATTTGTATTACTTCAAGCTCAAATCGTAAGTCCACTGCACCTCTCTGAAGTATTACAATTTATGTGCACTAATTCAGTTCATTCAGTTCTAATGATCAGTAATGTCTTTTTACATTAAATTAATGGATAATTCCAAATGTCACAATAATTTTGTTTTCTTTCTTTCTTTGTTTTAAGAACTGAAGGTTCTTAAACCTTAAACTGAAGGTTGGGTTTAAGAGAACAGTTACTTAGCCTCCTTGTCCATGTAACATTACACAACCCAGTGGGAGTAGGGAGCTGGTGGGGGAGGTACTCTATTTCCCATTTAGCTATTGTCTTCTATGCACAGTGTTTGTAACTGACGTTTCATGCTGCCTATCGGGGAGGAAAGTGATCAGTCAGATTTGCATACTAATCTCATCCAATCCATCATAGCTAATATTATACAGATATTCAAAAATCAGAAGAGAGAAAATGTACATTCAATCAAGAAATACCTAGAGAGACTTGGCAGAGGAGTTAATACTTAGAAAGTCTTTAGTCAGTTATGTATACAGAAAGAGGAGAAGAAGACATTCCAAGAAATGGCAACAGTAGCATAAGCAAAGGTGTGAAGAAGAAAAGTTTGAGGAATATTTAGGAATTATGACTCGTCTCCTTGACTTGACACCAGCTCCTGGAACACCAGCATAAATGTCAAATAGGCAAAACTGGAAGGGATGTTAGGATTATATCATGAAAGGATTTGTAAAACAGAATGAGGAATTTTATTTGATTCTTGAGGACACAAGGAATAGAACAGTGTCTTAGTCATATTGAGCTACAATAACAAAATGCCATAGACTGGGTGGCTTCAACAACAAACATTCATCTCTCAGAATTCTGGAAGCTGGGATATCCAAGATCAAGGTGCTGGGTGACTCTGTCTGCTGAGGACCCTCTTCTTGGCTTGCAGATAGCAATTTTCTTACCATACCCTTCTATGGTGAAGAAAGAGATCATCTCTTCCACATTTCTTCTTTTAAGGCATTAATCCCATCACAAAGTCTCCACCCTCACAACCTAATTACCTCCTCAAGGTAATCCCATCCTAATCATCCTAATACCTAATCATCCTAATACCATCCAGTTGGGGATTAGGGGTTCAACATGAATTTTGAGAGGACACAACATTCAGTCCATGGTAGATAGTGATTTTACCAAGGCAAACTTCAAAATAATTAATCTGATAGAAATGACTAGAATATATTAAAGTTGGAGGATACTCTAGAAAGAATATCAGATTATTATGTGGGAAACTAAAATTTTGCTCTTATATAAGTGACCTCAATTAACATGACAGCCGATGATTGATGGGAAAACACAGCTTAAGGTGATTACTAAGTAACAGTTGAAATAATGTGACTATCACTTAGCATTTGTTGTTTGTCAGGCATTAAGCTAAACGTTTTATATACTTTATCACATTTAAACCTCACACTTTACCAGGTTATAATAATGACAATAACAATATTGATGATCACTAGAAGTTACATATTGCTTAATATGTGCCAGACATCATTCTAAACGCTTGAAATAAATCCTGAAAACAACCTTATGAAAGAGGAAAAACTAGTATTCCCATTTTAGAGTTTACAAAAGTGAGGTATGAGAAGGTTGAATGGGTAGTTTTATCTCTATTTCACAGATGAAGAAAAGGGTTAAACAGATAAAATGATTCAGCTAAGATCAATCATTTGCCAAATGATAGTTCAATAATTTGAATCCCAGTCTAATTTCAAAGCTGTTCTCTTTCTTTTCCGTAAAGAAAAATAGATACTATAAAAAGTTAAGCAGATACTCATCATTAATATATTTTTAAATATAATTTCACATGTATCTCTGTGCAAAACTGGATACATCGCTTAAGAGTTCTGGCTTCTATAACACAGCCTGGAATGTATAAGTGGTTTAAACAAGATAGTAGTTCCTTTGTTTTTCATACAAGCCTGGAATAAGCCATGCATAGCTGATACAATGTTCTTAAAACACTGTCAGAGACCCACTTGGCTTTCATTTCCTTGCTCTGCTAGTCTGAACAGGAAGGATTATTAATCCAAGAGGGTTACTCTGTTTCCATCCATAACACTTACATGTCAACAAGCAAGCAAATAGAAAGATTAAGGCCAACATTCTCTCTTTCAAGACATGTCAGAAATTGCACATGTACTTCTATTTTACCCCATAATCAGAATTTGGGTTACACTTTACACCTGCTTGCAAGGGAGACCACGAAATGTCATTAGAGAGGCTTCCTTTTTCAAGGAAAAGAGTGTCAAGGCATTTGGGGGAAAACTAGGAACTACGGCTACATTTTCTTTAGTTTATTCGGTGTTTAGCTTATCCCCACAGCTTCTAATTTAATTATTAGTTCTGTAATAACCTTGTTTTATCTCTGATTTGCTTCTTTAGCTATACGATCTCACCTTTCATCTCTGTTTTAGTTTCCTCGGTCTGCTGTAACAAATTACTATAAATTTAGTGGCTTAAAATAACAAATACTAATTCCCTCACAGTTCCAGAGGCCTGAAGTCTGAAATCAAGTTCTCAGCAACACTGGTTCCTTCTGGAGAGTCTGAGACAGAGAGAGAGACTAGTCCATGCCTCTCTCCTAGCTTCTGCCGGCAACTGGCAATCATGGATCCCTTAGCTTGTAGTTGCACACCCTCAACCCCCTTCTGCCTTCCTCTTCGCATGGCCTTCTTTCCTGTTTCTCTATAGCTGCTTCTCCTTTGTCTCTGAGTCTTCTCTTCAGTCTCTTAAAAGGAATTGGGATTTTGATTTAGGGTCCACCGTAATCCACAGTGATTTCATCTGAAATCTTTACCTTAATTATATCTGCACAATCCTTATTCCAATAAATCCACATTCTGAGGTTCTAGGTGAACATACCTTTGGGAGCCATAAGTGAGCTTGTTACAATCTCATTTTGTTGTTTTGTTATCTCTTTGAAATTTGCATTTATGACATTTATGTTTTCATTAAGGTTTTCTGTGGCATAAATCATTCTTTAGAAATATTCACCTTAGTTCTTGCATTATATTTCATTTTAGATTGCATTGTTCATATAAACTCTTATGCCATTTTTCTTCTTTTCTCTTTTTAGTTGTTGTTGTCTATGGAACTATTTTTTTTTCAACTTTTTCTTTTATTTTCTTTTTGGTGATGGGGAAGGAGACATATAATTGCATGGTTACTATCTGATTCTTTTTCCATTTTACTTCATCTTGTATGTCTTTGTCTAGATTCCTGTTTGTTTTGACGTAATTTGGATGATTTATCTTTGTTTCTCTTCCTAAATATCAGAATAGGAGACTACTGTTCCTTCTCAAAGTATTTCATTTTTTTGACATTATTAAATTAACTGGACATTATTTCAATAATTATTTAAAGAGATGGAGGAGGAGATAACAATGAAAATTGCACATACAATAAAGTTGTATAAATTATTTGCCAGAATATTTGGCATCTCTGCTCTTTTGTGAGGAGTTACAAAGGTCATGAACCAGTGCTCTCATTAACTGGGAGGAGGGTAAATTCTGATTTTCCTTTGCTAAAGCTTCAGATCATTCTTCCCAGTTCAGACCATGGAGTTTTCTCTTCCATTATAGCATTTACATCTTTATGGTATCTGCTATTTCAAAATTGTTCTAGAAACTCGTAAGTATTTTCCCTCTACAGCCAGGAAGTGCTCTAGCAGGACTCTCTGGTCTGCAGGTGCCCTGGGCATCACCTAGGAGTAAAGTTCGATTTGCCCACCTGCTATGTCCAAGATCAGCATCTTGAGGCAGTGAGCACTTCCATGTGGTTCTTAGTGATTATATGGCACTTCACATAGGATTTCCCATAAGCCTTGGTCCTGCAGGCAGACCCAGGCAATGTGGCCTTTCAAGACTCATAAGGAGTCTGGTCAGACCCAAGGCTGCTACCTCCTGGAAGCCTTCCAAGACCAGACCTCCAACTTGTGTTAACCTGCAGGACCTCTCTGCTCTCTTTGCCTGAGGCTTCTGTGCTCTGCATGGCTCCCCCAAGAGACCCGAAGGAGGAAATGAAGAAAATATGTTAGGTTTGCTTTCTCAGGCTTGCTGGCTTTTGTAAGAATTCTTAGCAGTCACCATATTGGTTTCCGGGTCAAGGTAGTGTGCCTAAATCCATGCTTAAGTCCTAAGTCTGTCTCCATGTCTGTTCTTTTCTGTCCCTCTTGCTATATATGTGTATTGTGATAGATCTATATGTGGCTGTTCTCCCTTCTTTGATTGCTGAAGCTGATTTGTTTACTATTTTAAAAAATGTTTATGTTGATTTGATCAGGTATTATGAGAATACTACATGATCTACTGCCCTTACTCTTTCTCTTATTTCATGTTTAATGGACATGATTCAGAGAAGAAAGAAATAACTGGAATCAAATGGATGATGTCCTTAACAATCCATTATAAACCCAAAAGTAATCAAAATGTCTTTCTAGAGTTGAGTTAGCCTCCTTTGGTGTACGTATGTTTTCCCAGAAAATGTTCATTGGTACTATTTTCTGAGACCAAATCACAGTGTAAGAGAAACTGGTGAGTTAAAAGTTCCTCATATCAGTTCATGTTTACAACGAACTTTCCCCAGGTATTACTTTAATATTGTTCTGCCAAATATCAGGTCAAAAAATAATATTTCTGGCAGGCTTAAGACATAATATCTTCTTAATTGGAACTATAGAATTGTCAGCTATATCTCTGCATTAAAATCACAGGCACTTAAGGCATAAATGATTTCAAGGAAACTTAAGGAATTGTGGCTATTTAACTACCCAGTATAAACCAAATTGGTCAAGTAAAAATATAGTAAGTAAATAAATATTTTAAAATATGTACATACAGTAAATAACTTCACATTACAAGGGAAAAGGATGCAGCCAGCTGTTCAATAACATGTAGCATAAAGCATAGTAGCATAAAGTGCCCAGAAAATAAGAGAAGAAAAATTATGACAAGTGTGATTTTCAACTGAAATTCGATGGTTTTAAAATTACAAGAGTGCATAATTCATTAACCCACCTTTGAGTAAAAGAATTTGAACATCATGGGGCTTTGGTTCAGGTCATGATCTTGCAGTTTGTGAGTTCGAGCCCCGCGTCTGGCTCTGAGCTGACAGTTGAGAGCCTGGAGCCTGCTTCAGATTCTGTGTCTCCCTCTCTCTTTCTGCCCCTCTCCTGCTCATGCTCTGTCTCTGTCTCTCTCTCAAAAATAAATGAACATTAAAAGAAAAGAATTTAAACATCAAATGGGTCAGCACGTGGTTAAACAAAGTGAGAATGAAAGGCACGCGGTAGTAGCCTACCTAAGAATGTCAAACTTTGCATTGATCTAAACCACATTTCCTACATTATCAAAGTATATTTAGATTATTTCCTATTCCTTGCAAGATTCCCTTAAAAAATAAACATATGAGAATAATATTGTATACAGATCTTGCTGAAGGTATTTTTCTTAGGCACTGCTATTTAACTCAAAGAATTGCAACTTACTTAATTACAGGCACTTCAAGTATTCTCAGGTTCCCTAGTCTTGAAAGGCAAAGATAATAAACTCATTCAAACTAAAAAGTTAAGGTCTGTAAATGGTAAACCTTCTGAAGCAGCACAGATACACAGAAAATCTTAACCCCAGGAATGAACTGGAAATTTGGAGTCAATTAAGACAGTAAGAAGATAACTTGGGTGAGAAGATCTTCTCAACCTATTAAAAAATTACCCAGTTTATGGGGCCCCCGAGTGGCTCAGTCTGTTAAATGTCCAACTTTGGCTCAGGTCATGCTCTCAAGGTTTGAGCCCCGCATAAGGTTCTCTACTGTCAAGTCCAAAGCCTACTTCAGATCCTCTCTTTCCCTCCCTCTCTGCCCCTCCCCTTCCTCTCTCTCTCTTTCTCTCTCTCTCACAAAAATAAACATTAAAAAAAACTAAAAAAAGCCATACACACTCTCAAAGGTGATTATGTTCTACCCCTTCCCCTCCCTCAAAAAAGATTAGAATACATACTGTTTCTCCGTGGGGTCCTTGTTCTTGAGACCTTAGGACTAAATCTGGGCAACAGAGCAGAGTAGTGGGTAAGAACCTAGGGTAGAGCATTCGGTATATTGGGTCAAGTCCAGGGCACACAGCAAATTAGCAGATGTCCTTGGTTACTCATCTCCTCTGGAAAGCTGCTTATTTCCTCAGAGGTAAACTGATACTGTAATATTATCTGCCTCTTGGAGTTGATATAAGGATAATATTTGGTAGATAAAATTAAGTGTCTTGTACATCCAGCTCTCTGTAAGAACCTCAGCTGTTAAATTATTCCTTTTACATCTTTGAAACATAGGTGCTTGGTAGTTTTTGCTTATGGTAAAGTTTCTGCCATGTTACCTTAGTGAGAAAATATTGTCAGCTAGAGTACTAAAAAGTTAAGAATAGTTTAAAAATTATGAAAGTCAAAAGTGTCCAATCACACCTGGCTTCTATAATAAACACCCTGACAACTTAGACATTCAGGGGACCTGAAAAAGGAGTTAACTTGGAAATAGGGGTTTTTTTTTGCTTCTTGGAAATGTGTTTTAATAATGGATATTCTTCAAAGTTACCCGATCACCTTTCTTTTTTTATTATAAGTAATCCTTTATTCTACTTTGATATTTGCATTTATGTATTAAGCAAAGACCACAACTCAGGATATAAGTATGATTTAATAAGCAAGGTTATTATTGGGTAGGAAAAATGTGCAGAAAAATCAATTATGGAAGATTCTGGATTTGGCATCATCATCGGTTGGAAAATAGCAAACAGGAGTCCATGAAGGTGATACGTTTCTGTATTAGTCAGTGAAATGAATCCTGGGCAGAAAATCAGGACCGGGAGCTTTAGTTACAAGGAGATGCCGAGAGGAGAAAAAAAAAGCAGAGTGAGATTAAAAGAAGAAATAAGGATTCTACAGGACAACACTTCTCACTCAGAAGGGATTTACTGAACACTACTTTCCTCAGAGTATCTGCTGTAGAGTGCATTCTGAACAGAGCCATCTTTACCCAGACTGATGTACTAGGGCACCTGCTACTCTTGCCCCTCCCAGTGCTCTGTTCTCCCTGCCACAGTTGTCTGCCTAGCCCAGGCTGTCCAGTTAGATGGGACACATTCTCACGGAGTTAAGAACTGGGGCTATGCTACCTAGGAAGTGTTGACTTTGTAACCAAAGGACAAAGGTGAACACAGGTGAAGGAAAAACATGAATACAAAAAACAATCGTTCTGACAGTGAACATCAGTTTCCAGATTGCAAAATAAAACAACTGTTTGTTTGCAACCTTATGGGGACTCTCCCGGGTGAAATCGGAAACTGGCCTCCATGAGATAGTCCCCCTTGTGTGGAGGGCAGGGAGAGACCTAAGGAAGAAGCTGGCCACTCCTGATTGGTAGATGGCAGTTTTAATAAGCAAAGGAAGCCTATATATGAGGCTTGTCTAGGGTCGCAGCAAGATGAATGGTTTCCCACAGCCACCTTCTTAAGAGTTTAAAAAGAGGCCCTAACTGGGATCATGTATACTGCGCAGCTGTTCTCAACACATCATTATCTCAAGGCCATCTCCTTGGAGTGGCCTCTGGGAGTGGGAAGGTCAAGTGGAACCCACATTTCCAGGGCAGGGGTGGAGTTGCAAAGCTTCAGATCTGCTGGGTCCAGCTCACAGGTCTATCCCGGATCACGCCTATTCAGTGACCTCTCCACTAACAACACAAGAAGAAGGAAGAAGTAAAGGGTTATTTTGGTATTCTTTATATCACATTATTTAATTTCTTCCAATTATATTTACCCATATGTCAGGGACATTGCAACTGTTGGATTTTCTTTAACAACAGGATTTTGGGGAAGGTGAATTATCTCATGTAACAACAATGGACTCTACATCAGAAACAACAGTCCTGGCTGGAGGAGAGTGGCTACTTCTAGTAACAATGGTGAGTTAAATAGCACAGCTCTTAACCTGAGTGGCCTGTGCTTTGTTTTGCATAAGGATGAATGATGAAGTGATGGGAATAAATAAGAATCACTTATAAGACAAAGCCTCACCTCTTGAGAAAATGGAGTATGTTCAGACAATGAACGTGCTCTGAGATGTTCACATTTTTGACCTAAAAAGACACTTTTGTTCATGAATTTCCTCAAGGCAGCTTTGTTTCACTGCAATGAGTCTGAAACTCTCTCATTCTAGTACCTTTTGTAATCATTGAAAACATTGTTTACGTCGCGAGTTTTAGCCGCAGCAGGACAGGACAGCCTCTACTCTGATCTCTACTTCTTTGTCTATTTTCAAATCTATGACTACAAGGAAAGAACTTGAATCAAGTTGGTGATAATTTCATTGGATTACCATATTTTATTTATCTCTTGCATTGCACGTAACAGCAATGACAATAAGAGCTTTGCAGTTTAGGTGGCTTAGAGGATAGTACTCTCTTCTTTCTCTCCTTTCTATCTTCATTGTTGTTCAACAAATATTTATTGAAATTTATTATAGCCCATGTGTCACATTAGGTGTTGATAATGCAAAGTTGAATATATTAGTGATTCTTGGCTTTAAAAAAATTCCATATACTCTTGAAGAAGACAAACAGATAATGCAACATTGGGGGTAAGCATGAAATATTAGGGAAATAGGGATAATGAGTATATAGCCCAGTGAGGAGGTTAGGAAGGGATTTTTAGGGGAACTATGTCAAATTTAATTCTTAAAACTTGAGTAAGAGGTAATCAGGTGGCTAAGATATGTACGGGGACATCTGAGACACTAGCAACAATAGGAATATGTGCCTAATTACCTCAGAAAATACAAACAATGTAATACTGTTAGACTGTAAAACTTCATCAAGGGGAAGACAGTGGGGGGCTATAGAGGTGGGAAGGGCCAGCTTTACAGGCATATTCACTACGTTAAGGCTCTTGAATTTTACCCTATATGATATGGAGTGTCAGGGAAATGTTTTAAAAGTGCCTTCATATCCAAAAATATATCTTCTTATTAGCCTCACATACTAATGCTTTTTCATTAAGAAAATACAAATTCTCTGAACTTGAGAAGGCTCTCTTTTGCTATTTTCCGAACTGATAAAAGGAGCAAGTAGTGTCCAAGTGATATTACTAAATAAGAATTGGCAGCCCCTAATGGGATAGGTGGCTTCTAAGATGACTCTCAATGACCCCTACCTACTAATATTCATGCCTTTGTGTATGAATTCCCTCCCCTTGAATATACCTGAATTTAGTAACTTGCTTCTAACCAATACAATATGGCAAAGTGATGAGATAACACTTCCAAAAATAGATTATAAGAGACTGGGATTTCTAACTTGTTGGCATTCTTTCTTTTACCTTCTTATTTACTAGTTTTGTTGAAACTAAAATTCATGTTGCAAGCTCTCCGACGGAGATAACCCATATGGTAAGGAAAAGAGAGAAGCCTGTGGCTAACAGGCAGCAAAGAACTAAGGGTCTCAGTCGAACAGCCTAAGAATAAGCTGGTAAGTAGTCTGTTCCCATAGACCCATAAGATGATGGTATCTCTGTGACACCTTGATGGAAGCTTTGTTAGAGCCCCTGAGTCTGGAAACCCATCTTAGCCACATCAGATTCTAGATCCAGAAGTATGGTAAGATAACAAATATGTATTGCTCAAAGCTGCTACAACTGGGGGTTATTTGTTATGCAGCAATTGATAACAAATACACCTAATAACAACAAACACCTTCCTGTCTGAGTCAATAGTGTTCAAAGTTCTACCACAACAACTTTATTCTCTTGGGTTTGTATTATTAATCCATGCTAAGATTCAGAAATGAAGACATAAGTAGTGAACAAAAATTGAGAGGAATCAAGACCTGGTCCTTAAGATTTTCCTGGACAGCCAGTGGTCACTTATCTGTGAAGGACCCACATTTCTTCACAATTGGAAGAAAGGATAGGTGTGGCTCTCAGTTACTTGCCATCTGAATGGGCACTGTCCCATAAAGGCCATCCTCTTTCACGAGCATATTAGCGAAAGGTACCAACTTCTCCATGTGAAGTAATGATTAAATATTACAAACTTGTTTTACATATGCCTTGATATAAATGAGACTCTGTTTGAGAGAGGTAGAGGAAAGGGGCCAGAAAGACGATGGAGATGACATTTTCATCCAAATATTTAGCAGGGCCATGTTAGACTACCTTCTTTGAAACTTTTCTACTCATATATACCTACCTATTCCTTTGGGCATTTATTCACTTGTCCATTGTTTTCATTTATACATTTGTTGAATATCTAATAGCAATAGCTAATATATAAAAACACTTACTGTTCCAGACACTATGCCAAGTGCTTTTCATACATTAATTTGTCTTAATCCTTACTACCCTTTTGAGATCCAGTTGATTTTCAGAGATTCTGAGTTAGTTGGTCTTGTGCAGAGCCAAAATATCTGTTTCTAACAATCTCCCTCAGGGATTTTGATGCCCATTTAATTTTGAGGATTGTTATACTACACTGTAAACTTAAAATATTGGTATGGAACATGCCTTTTTTAGAGGTAAATATGACTAGCTCATATGTTTAACAACAGTTAGTGAGCATTTGCAAAAAGTGCTAAGATAGGAATGTACTCATTTAGTATCAGGCAAATGATTGAGGTTGCTGGTGACTGGTGGAATAGGTGACAGGTGCAAAGGAAAGCAGAGGCAGCATTTTGCATCCAACTAGCAACTCTTCAGGGGGGAAAAGGAGCAAACTAAATATTGCAGCATATGAAAAATAATTTGCTACTTTTTAAATATCACATTTCCTCCCTTCAAGAAGTTATATTTTTTCCCCTTAAAATTATTCTCTGTTTTTAGCACTGGTCAATGATTCCATTTAACTTCACAAATATTTACCAAGAAGTTATTTAGGGCAAGTAATGGTGCTGGCTACTCAGGAAAAATTGTGGAAAAACGCCCCTGGATTTCAGAAGCTTATAGTCTAACAGGAAGAAGCTAAGCCAGGCAGGTAAATAGTACCATATGGGAGACTACCAGAAAGGAGTTAAAAGAGTTTAGAGGCATGTAGCTCTACCAGAGGAAAAACAAAATCATAAACAGTGCTTACATTCCCATTTTGTTCTTAGAACTCTTACATGTTACAATCATTCAAATAAATTTCTTCTTCCTGATCTTTACTGTGTTGATCCCCCTCCCAAACCTGCTTTCCTTTGGGTGGGTGCTGAGTGCTAAAAATCCCATATAACCTTCTGTAACTGGCTTCTTGCACAGACAAGAGTAAGAAAAGTCAATGAGGTGCCTGGGTGGCTCTGTCCCTTAAGCGGGTTAAGCATCTGACTTGAGCTCAGGACATGATCTCACGGTTTGTGAGTTTGAGCCCTGCATCGGGCTCTGTGCTGACAGCTCAGAGCCTGGACCCTGCTTCTGATCCTGTGTCTCCCTCTCTCTCTGCCCCTCCCCAACTCTCTCTCTTTCTCAAAAATAAATAAACATTAAAAAAAAAGAGTAAGAGAAGTCAAGTAAAAAAATGCATATGTTGTTCTGTCAGCACCAAAACAAGACTGGAGGGTTATCAGGGACATTTACATTTTTCTCTCAATGACTACGCGAGTGCAACCAGCTGCACTCAAATTGCATTGAAAATAGATACTTTGCAAATTCTCATCTAAATGAAAGTTTAAATTACCAAAAGCAGTCTGACCGGTTATCTTTGACTAAAGTGGTTTACAATTTGCATATAAACTTCATTTCTTTTTCTAATTATGCTGAATAAAATGCATTCATTTTCTCTGTGATTATAGGCCAGCCCTGCCAAACACCTGTGACTGCCACAAATCCTAATTTGATATTTATTTACTTCAAAGCAATCTTATTATCTAAATGATTCAAAGCATCAAAGGCCTTAATTATTGATAGTCAGTTTGATAGGGTTAGCTTCCGTGTCCTTGGGTGGGGGTTTCTGATTGGCTCTTTCCTTTTTAAGCATTACTTGGCTGCAAGAGGCCATATGATTCTGCTGTTTAAAGGTATTGGAAATCGTCTTCTTATTTAATTGGAACTAGATTTAGACAGTGTCAGAGAGCCAGGATTGACAGCTGCAATCTGCAGGCTTCCAGGTAAATTTTTTTTTAATCCTTGTTTATACTTAGTTGTCAAAATAAGCAGTGTATATTTTATGTATTCCCCAACCCTTTTGAGAAAAGGAACAACTTTCCATTTCTCTGAAATTTCAGGATCAGCCCAGGATCTGTTGGAGAGGCATGTAAGTGCTATTCCATGCGTAGAAAGGGGTATTGACAAGGAAGTCATTGGATAAGGGGGTTGAGGATGGCTGGGTATTGTTTTGCGGCAATGATGTTTTGTGGCAACATCATTTTTATGCTTGGAATTTACAGAAATGGAGGGGATCAGCTGAAGAGTTAAATGCAAACCTTTGCAAAGTTTTACAACTTGCCAGTAGGTCCTGTAGGATCAATGTCACACAGCTGGCTCATCATTTTCTAAGCTACATCTCAATGAGAAATCAGTTGAGCTAATTGAAGCTTTAAGTGGAGTTTCAAAACATCTACCAGAGTTTCTTAAAGTGTGGTCCGAGGACACTGGAGGGTCCTTGAGACCCTTTCAGGGATGCCATAACGTCAAAACAATTTCCATGTTAATACTAAAATGTCATTTGCCTTTTTCACTATCATTCTCTTAAAAGTGTTCAGTGGAGTATTGCAGAGGCCACACATTACATGTCATATTGCAACACAGTGATTACAGAAATCAATATGAGAATCCAGTTGTTTTCCATTAAGTCAGTTGTTCGAAATTCACAAAATGGAAAAATAATACCACTCTTCCTATAAATTAGTTTTCTTATATATATTTTTATAAAAATACAGATTTTATATTACCATGTAATAGAATGATTACTTCTTTTAAAAATGAATTAATATTTCAAAATATATGGCAAATACTAATAAACATAATTCACATAAACAAAAGCATTTTGAATGGTTAATATTTTAACACTTTTAAGAGTATAAAGAAGTCTTGGGGTGCCTGGGTGGCTCAGTTGGTTAAGCCTTTGACTTTGGCTCAGGTCATGATCTCAGGGTTCATGAGTTTGAGCCCCGCGTAGGGCTCTGTGCTGTCAGCCTAGAGCCTACTTTAGATTCTCTGACCCCCTCTCTCTCTGCCTCTCCCCTCCTTGCTCTCTCTCTCTCTCAAAAAATAAATGGACATTAAAAAAAAGAGCATAAAGAGTTCTAAAGACTAAAATGTTTGAGAGCCTCTGATTTATGTAGGTGAATAAACTATACATGCTTCTTAAGACATTCATCACATAATGACTTTTCATTGTTCACATGTTCTTTGACCAAATTCTTAGTGAAGGCCTTCTTAACTCTGTTCTGCTTTGTACACTTCCAGTAATAAACAGTGAAGATAGAGCTTTCAGAAAGCACAAAATTTGATGTTAGAACTCTACCTGCAAAAAGATAATTCTAATGAGACCGAGGCTCAGTTGCTGTGGTAACACACATGATTACTAAGACAAGCTCTGCTTGGAGGAGTCAAGGCTTGATGGACAATGTCTGGCTTATAGTATTTAACCAACATTAAACCCCTGTTCCTTCCTTTCTTCCTATCATCCTCTCCTCTCCACTTCTCATCCCACTTGGTTCTGGATCCCCTTTAAAAGACTATCGATACCTCATGTGCAACTCCATCCATCAGCCTTCGGGAAATACTTCCAGCATTTCTTCCTGGAAAGCAAACTTTTAATGAAGGAAAAGCATAAGCAGGGCCTTAGTAGGGTGGGGTGACATGGTGAAGGGTTACATTTCCTGCTGTAGATAAATCAGCAGCATCTTAGTGACCACTAAATCAATCTAAATGGCCATGTGTTTAAATCATATTGGAAAAGAAAGGGAGAGGAAAAAAGAAAAAAAGATTATGATGCTCTTAGGATGTGCAATGGTTGTCAGGCAGATGGGCTGTGGGTTCTACCTATATAGCCATGGCCAGATCAATGAAATGCTTTATTTATGCTTGCTCTAAGCTATCACTTGTCAGGGGTGATTGCTTGTTATGTGCTTCAGAACAGAGGTAACATGAACACAATGTGACACTCAACCACATGTGTCAGTCAGGAGAAACCCGATGGATTCCACTTTGTCCACAGCCCTGCTCCCTATGTGCGATGGGGGGGGGGGGGGGGGGAGAGAGACAGAGCCCTTTCATTACTGGCACTTCCTGGAAGCTTCCTGTTTCCAGGCATCGCCCAGATCAATTCTGTAGACCTGAACAAATGTTGCAGTACGGAAATCTAGAAGGTGAACCACAGGATTCCATTTATCTCCTCTGCTTGTTACCATGCTCAGGCCACAATTTGTTGCTGATAGAGGTTCACAAAATAACTCCTCCTTTTCTCTTCTGCGTTAAACTCAGATTTCTCACCCTTTTAACTGAGTGTAGTAATGACATTGATTAGCTGAAGGTGGTGCTCTTTCATGGGCTTAGCTGAGCTCCCAACCCCTTGCTTTTATTCCTTTTCCTTTGGCCAAGACTGGGACATCACTGCGTTGCGTAGACTCAGCCTGGTGAACTGAAATATTTTTAAACCTTTTCTGACATTGCTTTAAACTCTTGGCTTTAAGGAACTGGAAGGAAACCCCAGCTGCTATCTTGGTCTCTGTGTTCAAATTAATTATTCTGTTGAATGAATGAATGATTTATCACCTTTTTCAAAGCCACAAGTCAAAAAATAAGGACTTTTCATCTCTAGGAATAAGAACTTATTACATTTAGAGAAAAAAGTCACTGGGTATTGTATTGGCATGCCGTATTTAAACCCTTTATATCATTTTTCCCATTATAGGGATATTTATACATATATATATGGATATATCTAGGGATATATGTTCATTTTTCTAAGCTGATGACTTCCTCTCTTATCTCTGATTTCCTGAGTTACTTCCTGAAATAAAACTGAAGCTGGAGATCTGCCTTTACATTTATACAAATAAATTAAATTCAAGATGATAAGAAGTACCATGCGCTAATAAAATGTTATATATTTAAATTTAAAAAAAAATTTATTTATTATTGAGAGACAGAGCATGATCAGGGGAGGGGCCGAGAGACGGGAAGACCTGGAATCCGAAGCAGGCTCCAGGCTCTGAGCTGTCAGCACAGAGCCCGACGCGGGGCTGGAACTCACAAACCGCGAGATCATGACCGAAGGAGCCACCCAGGCACCCCCAAAGGCTATACATTTTCTACTAAGGAGAAAGCACTAGTCAAATGGAAGACACCACAGCTTCTAGCAGTTTGAAAGTGCTTCTGAGCAAGGTCTACCTTAGCCTCCAATTCCATGCAGAAGGCAGTCTGTAGTAGCAAAACCAAGAACAAAGATTACTTCTGTTTGAACACTGAGTCTGCCATGTACTAGGTGTGTGAACTTGGGCAAGTTATTTAAATATGTGTTTATTTATTTTGAGGGGTAGGAAGGCAGACAGAGAGGGAAAGAGAATCCTAGGCAGGCTCCACACTGTCAGTTCAGAGCCAGGCAAGTTATTTAGATTCTCTGTGCCCAATTTTATCTTTGTAAAATGGAGATAAGAACATTAGCTACCTTGTGGGATCATTGTAATTAATATATGAGTAATTGCATTTAAAACACTTATGACAATGGGAGAACCATTCTAAGTGATAAATGTTTTCATTATTATTACTTTATCCTTTCTGAAATAACCCGGTCATCCAAGGGCTACTAGTCTCCAGTATCTTACTAACTCTAATTTTATTGCTTCACATTTTTCGGCATATTGTCTCTTGATTTTCGGGTTGAACTCTTTCTCTTTGTAAACTCCATCCATCGGTCTCAGTTTTGCCTTTTTGGAGTATCCAGTACAAGTATATAGCTTCTTCTATACAGTAGGCTTTCAGCCACTTGACTATAATCATCAGGTCACCACTTAGGATTCATTTGTCTGAATTCATCACAGGCACATTTGACTTTGAGCTCAGGACCTAGAACCAGGGTTCCCAAGTTCATATTGGAGCACAACAACCTTTAGACATGTAATTTGGGCACTTGTTCTTTATTTAAACTTGTCTGTTTCTCAGCTTCCTCATCCATAAAATGGAATGATTTTACCTACCTCATAGTCTTTATCTTGGACATTAAATGTGCTAATTTATGAAACATGTACACTACACCCCTTAGGAGGGTAGAGTAGAACTCCCTATACCTTAAGCATAAGCTTCACGTAGTAACTTCTTTCCAAAAAGTGCAATATGAAAATAAATAAATAAATTTACAGTGGATAATATCTAACAAACACTACCTCAGCCATGTAATCAAGGTTAACATCAACAGTGATAAGTAACGTTGATAGTGTTACCTTGATATGATGTGAGGAGTATGGCACTTTACTTCTGTGGTCTTCCTCTCCCAAACCCATAGCCCCAGTCTATTTGTGAGAAAAACATCAGACAATTCCCAATTGAGGGAAATTCTACAAAATACCTGACCAATGCTCCTCAAAACTATCAAAGACATCAAAATTAAGGCAAGTCCAAAACACTGATACAGAAGCTTAAGGAGACATGATGAATAAATGTAGTATGGTAATCTAGATGATCTTAAGACAAAAAAAAAAAAAGATCATTAGGTAAAAACTAAAGAAATGCAAATGAAGTATGGACTTGAATTAATAATAATCTATGGGTGTTGGTTCATTAATTGTAAGAAATGTATCACATGAATATACCATCTAAACAATAGAGGAAACTAGATGCAGGGTATAAGGAAATTCTTTGTGCTTTCTTTGCAATTTTTCTATAAATCTAACACTATTCTAAAATTAAAAGATGGAAAATGGTATACAACAGTCCCTGAACATAGTAAAAACTCAGTATCTGCTATTATTAATGCATTTTTATTAGACCTGTTCTCGTGACACGGATTCCACTTTAGAAATAAGACTTGAGAAGCATATGTATGTGGACAGGGGGCAGGGACATGTGTGTGAGAGGGAGGCATATTCACAGTCATTGACCGGGATTTCAGATCTTTGCATTGATATGGATCTGAAGGATAGTTCTTGATTTGGTACTGTACTCCCACAGAAAATGCTACTATTTTTTTTTTTCTGGGAGGTCACTTGACTGTCCTCTAAGTGTTCTGAATCAAAGTCTGAAACTCTAACAGTAGGATGATAAAACATTATATTAATGTATTAGTGTGGATTTTGGCTCCGTGTTGTGTCTAAATTAAAGGAGTATAATTGACCTTAAAGGTATAGTTTGAAATGATTGGCATTTGCTTGGCTGTAGGCAGCTTGCGATCACTGAATACCTGGATGCACTTAATAAGCGCCATGTGTATATGCAGTTAGCTTCATAAAGTAGAGGTCTCCAGGGCCCTCCCTCCAAAGCAACCTGTGGTGAAAAGACATTCATACCACCTGATGCGACTGCCTTTCTACCTTCTGAAGCTCTCCCATAGATTTGTTGTACCTCCTAGGACCTGACAATACAGATGTAGGTCTTCACAGCCCCCAGATGTACGAAAAGTCCCATGTCTTTTTCTCTGCCGTGTGAATACCGATCCCTAGCCTGGAAGGATGCAAAGTATATCCCTGTACTTTCACTTTGGGAACTGTTTTGTTTTCAATCAGTAGAGTCAAACATTAAAAAAGGCAAAATCGTTTCTTAAAAATCTGTAAATTTGGTCACTTCTGTCTAGTTATTCTTGTAGTTTTTCTTTGATATTTTACTTTCTCTACAAAAATTTGGTAGTGTTACTACATCACAAAACAAATAGAACTATGATATCTTTTCCACTTTACATAAATGGATCCATGTCGTTTGACAGTTTTCTCACAGAAAACTGCGTATTACCCATCTGAGGATGTCAGGATGCATAATTCTCCATCAACCCCACCTTACAGTGGTATTTATGGTTTCTCATTAGGCTGTTTGCTCATCTTAAGATGTATCCTAGTATTTCACATAAGGTACATGAACCAGAACATAGCCATGTAGGGGCAGTGGCCCAGATTATAGAGTGAGCAATTACCTTAATTCATCTTAATTCTTCACTTATGTTAATGTATAACCAATCATATATTGTATCATTTTGCTAATAGGATGTCTCCAGTTTATGACAAATATTTCATAACAACCTTGGACAAACCCAGCCACACCTGTTTTTGTGAAATCAAGCTATATATCATGGATGATAAAACACCTGACAATTTCCCCAAGGGTTTTGAATCTATGGGAATTGGTACTTAACAGAAGAGGTACTTAATGTTATGAACACTCCTATTTATTTTTCCTAAAGACTTTAAGGTTATGATGACTCCAGTAAAAAAGCAAAATGGTGAATAACTGTATGATGAGAAGGGTTATATTTCTATTAGCCTTTCCAGATTTGTGACTCAAAATAGAAAGTGTAACACATTTTCAGAATATTTTATCTGCACCTGACCTGTGAGGTTAACTTTTTTCACTTTTAAGTGATAATAAATGAACAATAATATTGTTCTTCCTACAGTATAAAGCCCCTTTATATTCTGCCATTCTTCCCTATCTTTCCCACAGTAACTCTCCTTTTAAAAAATATTTATTTAGGGGCACCTGGGTGGCTCAGTCAGTTAAGCGTCTGACTTCAGCTCAGGTAATGATCTCAGGGTTTGTGGGTTTGAGCTCCGTATCAGACTCCGTGCTGACAAATCAGAGTGTGGAGCCTGCTTCCGATTCTGTGTCTCTTACTTTCTCTGCCCCTCCGCCACTCATGCTCTCTGTCTCTGTCTGCTTCTCTCTCTCAAAAATAAACACGAAAAAAATAAGAATATTTATTTGTTTATTTATAAGAGAGAAAGTGACAGAGAGACAGAATGCAAGCCAAGCAGGGGAAGAGAGAAAGGGAGAGAGAACCCCAGCTTTCAGCACACAGCCTAATGCAGGACTTGAATTCATGAATTGTGAGATCATGACATGAGCCAAAATCAAGAGTCAGATGCTTAACAGACTGAGCCACCCAGGCACCCCAGTGCCTCTTATTTATTCATTCGACACCTATTTTCTATATGTTGGGGATACAGAAGTAGGCATGATGTGGTTGCTACCCTGAAGAAGTACATACTTTTAAGGGGAATTCATTTTGAATAAGTTGTTGAAGTACAGAATTACTGGTTCTTGAGAAGCTCGTTGCAGGCAGTGGCATCTAATCTGTGACAGAAAGGGCCAAAAGGAGGTGCTGGGTTGTAGGAAATGTGAAAGTTAGAAAGCATTTCCAGGAGAGGCAGTGTCAGCCACTCATTGCCTTTGTGGAGAAGATAGTATATGTTTGAGGTATGAAAATGTGAACTAATGGCAAGAACAATAGTGTTCCTGTCCTTCTGTTCAAAGGCTGAGCTGCAGGAGAGGGCTGGAAAAGGCTACGTGGATGATGTTTAATGGCAGGTGGTGGTATTGCATGGGACCATCAACTGTACATGAAAAACTGCCCACTGGAAACTCAAGGTTATCTTTAAAAAGAATCATGACTGTTCTCACACAAATGTAGCACTTTTATTGGCTCCAAGAGGAACCTTTTACTCAAAAACATATCCTCTGAAATTCCAACATTAGAGATTTATGCATGTGTCTTAAGAAGCTCGATTTTTTAAATGTCAGTACTACTTGAGGTTAAGCAGAGCTATAATTCATCCATGGTTTGGTGTGGAGTCCCATGATACAGAGGCTTTTTCTCTCTTTATAACTTAATCATACCAATTATGACCACAAAATGGGAACTTCCGTGGGGGGTGTAAATGGAAAGGTCACCCTTCCTCTTTGAATTATTAGAGAAGGGATCTGTGCAAAGTACAGGCCACTTCAAGGGGTTATAGAAGGACACCTGGTGAAGAGAGGGAGCTGTGTAGAATAATGTGAACTTGGTCTTTTTACCAGACCTCTCACCAAAGTACATATAATTCAGTTTTCTTTCATTCTGTTTTCAAATCGTATTGCGTTTTCAATGTTTTTTTAATGTTTATTTATTTATTTTTGAGAGAGAGGGAGGGGCAGAGAGATGGAGAGAGAGAATCCCAAGCAAGCTCCCTGGGGCTTGAACTCAGGAACCATGAGATCATGACCTGAGCACATCAAGAATGGAATGCTTAACAGACTGAGCCACCCAGGTGCCCCTGTTTTCAATGGTTTTAGCTAAATGACTTCCTTTCAATTCACAAATCAATATTGTGTTTAGCATAGTTTTTTTTCTATTAAAGTGACCTACCTACCCATAATAAAGACACCAGCTCTGCTAATTAGTGTATTAGTCGCATATTACTGGCAGCATTTCATATAGGCTAGATTAAAAAGCCACACACACTTTACTTCCAGTTTTCTTGCTCATTCATGAGGAGTTAACAGTAATTTTTTATTACATAACCAGGAATTTATGAGGATAGAGTTCCAAGAGAATAAAAATGTGATAAATTAATAATCCTAACAGAAGGAAGAATGGTTTGAAATGTAGACGAACCTGAGTTTGAATTTCAGCTTTTGAAAGTAATATTTAGTAAACCCTTTGAACCTCATTTCTCACATTATTTAAATTTGAACAATACCTATTTTATAGGGCTGTTGTGAGCAGTAAATAAAGGGTCTATCATAGTAGCCTTTACATTAGGTGATCCACTAATTATAACTAAAATAATTATAATAATGCAATAGTAATGTGATTCAAAGTACTGTTCAACACTGATCAATTATAAGAGTGGAAAGACAGAAGACCAACAGATTTGTGAAAGAGAGGATGTAAAAATACTAGTGAACCTATAGGGAGCCACCAATGGTCAGAAAATATTCTAATTAAGACTGTATTCTAATTCAGACTCTCCCTGTATCAATTCATTGAATTCACGGAATAACCCAATGACATAGGTAAACTACAATCACTCACCTTCTATGAATAAGGAAACCAAGGCATAAATAAGTTAATTTTATAAAGGTTAAAGAAAGAAAAACAAAAACCACTAAGCAGCAGACTAGTATTTGAGCTAAAGCAACCCTGCGCAGTGCAAAGCTCTTAAAACATTGTGCAATAATATCTCTTTAATATATTAAATTCTCCACTCACACTCCAAAATTATCTTTATTCTGCATTAACATTAAAAACTAATGGCGTCAAATTGTGATTTTTCACTTTGCACATACCATTGTGGAAAGACTAAAAAGTTAATTTAATTAATTAGTGAAGATGCTTGGAATTATGGCACACTTTTTTATAAATTTAAATCCGTTAGTTAACATATAGTGTAATAATTTCAAGAATAGAATCTGATGATCATCACTTACATATAACACTCACTGCTCATCCCAAGTGTCCTCTTTAATCCCCTTTACACATTTAGCCCTTCCCCCCACCCACACCCCACCAGCAACCCTCAGTTTGTTCTCCGTATTTAAGAGTCTCTTATGGTTTGTCTGCTCTGTTTTTATATTATTTTTGCTTCCCTTCCCTTATATTCATCTGTTTTGTATATTAAATTCTAAATATGAGTGAAATCATATGATATTTGTCTTTCTCTGACTGACTTATTTCGCTTTGCATAATACTCTCTAGTTCCATCCATGTTGCTGCAAATGGCAAGATTTCATTCTTTTGATCACACGGCACACTTTTATTTAGAATATGCATAACTCAAAACATAGAGATAGCTGATGACTGTTGTTCACCCAGTAGATATTACAAACATATTGAGGAGATCTTTAATGTATACTATCTATTTCTTTTATGTGCCCAGTCTTCCTTGTGACAATTAATTATTACTAATTCAGCATATATAACAAGAACAATGAATTGTCTTAGTCTGCAGACAGATGAGAAACTTTACATCTAAATGAATACATTCTCCTTTCCTCAAAGTAGTCACTTTTAGAAGCCAGATGTTTATTTCCATGAGAGTAATTTTCCTCATTGTTTCTTATTTTATTTTTTAAGAAGCCTGCAAATCTGAGATATATTTATTAGTTTTTGTATTCTCAACGGTAGCAAAATTTCCTTTTTATATTTAGAGATAGATGATAGATGATAGATAGATAGATAGATGAATGATAGAGTTGGAGGAGGTCATTGAGAAGACATGACTGCTGGTTGACCTACAGGGGATCCAGGCAATTAGAGACTCCTGACCTCCTAGCCCGCACTTAGAATTTACATTCTGCCCACTATTCTCAAAGCCATGCTGTTGCCAAGGATGCAGCCTTAAGAGAGCAATGTGTTATAGAGGCCATCTGGACCAAATACATGACTGAGTACCGTTAAGGCCTCTATGTAAACTATTAAGATTCTGGGGAGCAGTACAGAGATCTACTCATCCTTGTGGCCTCCCAAAACAAGCCTCCTATATGCAAGTTTCCTTGCTTATTAAACTTGCCACCTACCAATCTGGAGAAGTTTGCCTCTTTTCTTCTCTCCTAGCCCTCTGTGTATGGGGGCCAGTTTGCAAACCAACAGATAGGTAGATAGATATGTGTATATGTACCATTATTTATTATATTTCTGATTACCTAGTTATATATATATATATATATATATATGTTTATATATAATTACTTACATATTCATAGATCTATATATGTCTATAAACTTTCATCTATCTATCCCTCTATCCATTTTTTTCATCTTACATTATTTATGGCTTTTACATTGCTCAGGTCTTTCTTATCAGAAAAAGGATTGTATGAGTCACTGACAAAATTTCTGTAGTCCTTGTAGAGAGTAGGTGGATAATTCATGTTTTTAATCATTGCAAAGCATCATGTGATGTATTGATTATGCAGTTTCCCTCATATTAGATTCCTTAGTGTTTTGTATATTACTCTTCCTCCTCTTCCCCCTCCTCCTCCTCCATCTCCTTTTCCTCCTCCTCTTTCCCTTAGTATTTATTCATCTTTACTGCACTGGATAGGATTGCCATACAATGCTCAATAAAGCACTTTAACACATTCACACCTTGTTTCAAATCTTAGGGGTAAGTGTTCAGTCTATTACCATCAACTATGATATTAACTGCAAGTTTGTTGTAGGTGCCCTTTATTTCTATATTTCTACTATGCTGAAAAAACTTTTACTATAAATATGTATTGAATTTTGTCTCCTACTTTTTATATACCTGTTGAGAGGACATTATAATTTTTCTTCTTAAATCAAGTGTGCACAAATTACACTAATGATTAGTGAATTCCTGAGAAAATTCCACTTGATTCTAATGCATTATATTTTTCTATAGTCGATTTAAATTTTCTAACATTATTAAGCAACTTTATGTCTGTATTTATGATAGATTTGGGCCCCTCCTTGTACAGAAAGAGCTTATCATATTCAGTCAAAGATTCCAACGGACTGAAGATTTCTAGTGTCCCTTGTCTATGCAACTCTCTTCTCTCTCATATCCTATAAGGCTTATTCTAGTTTCTTCTGCATCCCTAAATTCAAATCTCAGTTTCCTCTGCCAGGCAAGACCCTGCTTTCTTTTTGGGCTCCATTGCCTCAGCTCAGAAAGTGAATCCCAGACTGACTCCCAGGGTGAATATGGAGCTCATCTTGTGTGTTTTCCTTCCTTAAAGGGTCACAATCGTGCACATCATGGTTGCTGTATGTATTTGTCTAGTTCTATCGCAGCCTGCGGTGGGAGGTTAACTTGAGTAACCATTTTGAATGCTGGCCAACCAGTGATCTCTTATAAACATTTAAGAACTGATAGGCAAATCTCTGCACTGAAAAAGAAAGGCCATTTTAAAAGCACCTTTTAAAATCCCTTGCTTAGATCTGTATTCATTTCATTGAGTTAACATATTAGAAGATATGTGCTTGCAATTTTATGAACACTCACATGCCCTTTCTCTACAAAACCCTGTTTTTTGTTTGTTTGTTTGTTTTGGTTTTGTTTGTATTATTCTCAATACACAATAAGGATAAAAAGTAATGGATTTTTATAAGTAGAGAAGATAATTTCATCCTTTTATTGGTTATCCAAGAATTCCACTGTACTACTATGACGTATAAAGCCAACTGGGAAAGATTCATATTCATTTTCACTGAAAATTTATAGTAATTTTACTCTCCAAACATTTATTTTTGAGCAGTATACATTGCTTAAGTGCCAAAACGTGCATGTAAAAATTAGTTACTGAGACTTGCTTTCTATCCTACACATTACATAACATGGTAAGCTGAAATCCTGGCAGTAGCGAAGCAGAGAACCAGATGAGCTAAAATGAAAGAGTGAGCATAGGTCACATCTGATTAGTAAGTTATTTCACAAGTAGTCATATTTAAATTTTTGTTTTCTTATTCCCATCTTGGTTTAGAGGCAAACACCAGAATTGAATCAGAAGTGATTTTTTGATGTAAATTATTCTGGTGTTGAAATCCTAGCTATACAGACATGTATATCCCAAAGGTGCTATATTATTACTGTGAAGTTAAGTTAAAATATAGTAGCTCTATCAAAATACTAAGAAAAATATGAGGTATCTCTAACATAAACACAGTACTTATGTACTTGAACCCTGTGGGTTACCTAAACTTTGCTGTTTAGGAAGATATTTTATTCAGAATGCCAGTGTAATTTATAAGCATATGCTTGCAAAAACAGATGCTAATGTAAAATATTTAGGTCATTAAAATTAAATATTTCATGCCCGACATAGGAATAGGCACTTGTATGTCAATATTTATGTCATTTGTAGTTAAATGTATGTTTTCCCATATGTTCAAAAAGAAAAAAATAGCAGGCATCAATTTTTCCCTTCACAGGTTTATAACACAGCAGGTTGTTACTTAAATAAAGCATGAAAGTGGTCTTTTTAAAAGTTTTTTTAAGTTTAATTTCAGTGAAAACACCAAACGTGTGAGTTATAATTTGGCAAATACAAGAGGTAGAGAGAAAAGTATCAATACTGCATATAGTACTCATGCTATCACTCATTTTTTTCTCTTTGAATATTGAAAATAAGACTAGACCAATAAAACTAGGCAAATCACTGACTTCTTATAGCAAAGTACTATCTAAAAATAGTAATTAATAAAGGGTTTTTTTTTAATTTCTGGTTTTGTGTGTTTGTGTATTTATGTCCCTATGTAGGTAAATTTACATGTGTTTTTTTTTATCATTTGTTGAGGTTCTCTGAAGGGTCTGAGGGGAACTAATAAACAACATTTTTTTTATTTAACCCAAATGGATACAAATTGGGAAATAAAATAAAGAAGTATTAAGTGCTGACCCAATTTTAGTGTTATTTCTGATAAAGGCTAAGATGGTGGATAATGATTAGTATGAGAACAAAATGTGCATAACATATAAAGCCCAGATACAGGCAAGCATAGGCTGGATTAGGGTGGGCATTGCCACAGGTGAATCTTGTCTAGGTCGTACTTCAGACATTAAAAAGCAGGAAAGAATTCCTGATCCTAACAGGTAGCTTGTTTAAGAGGAATAAGGGAACTGCAGGGTCAAGCTTTGTTTTTCCAAATCTGCTCTTCCCCATGTATCAATCAGATAAGTGACTATACCTCCCCAGAGGGAACATAAGCAGGGGAAGAAAGACAGGCCAGGGATATTATACTATTGGCTTTGTTCGTATGGATGGAACTATTAAAAGCGCAGAATACACATTATCCCACAACATTCTACGAATTTATTTATATATTTGATAGTCTTTTGTACTTTTATTTGAAGAGAGACCTTAAAGGGAAGGCATGGAATAGCTTTGGATGCAATAGAACGATAGCCTGGCTGTGATGTTCATCGATGAGAGGATATTCAATTCATTCCACCAGAAGTGGAGGGATGATGGCATAGTGAAAGGCTAAGGTTTGAATATACCTTACTAGTTGTCTAGACATGGGCAAGTTACCCAAACTTGTTGAGTGTCTTTTTCAGTCATGAAATAAAGATTATAACACCAAACTCATTAAATTGAAAGATAAAATAGAGCCCATGAAACATAGTAGATACTTAATAAATAAGATTTTCAGTTCTTAGTACTGCAAACAAATTCTGTTTTTCAACTTTAGTTCAAACTATCCTGGACTTCATGAGGCATTAATGCAAATTTAAAAATACTTAGCAAAATATTCATATAATAAGCTGTGGTAGTAACTTAAAATAAGCCAGTTGTTTTCTAACTATAAAGATACAATGGTGTAAAAGAATTACATAATCAGTTGAATAGATGCAAATATTTATAGTATTTATTTAAATTTTTAAGCAAACTAGATAGGCTATTTTATTAACCTGATTAAATTTAACTAATAGTTTTAAAGGTTTAATGGAATCACTTTTGTGACAGTGTAGCTAAAAATCTTTGAAAGCAGTTGACCAGTATCCATTTTTGATGGATAGCCTCAGGTCAGCTCTGGGGAAAGTGTTGTGGGTTTCATCCTTAACTCATGAAATGGGTCTTGATCTAATATTTCTCAGCAACAAAAGATGTAATTTCCCCTGGTGTTTTGGACCCCTGGATGTACGCGTTGATGAAAGCATGCAAGTAGCAGGCATACAAGAACATCTATTCAAACATAGTTAATTATGGCAGCACTTTACTCTTGTTCAATAGAGTGAAATATTGCCAATTCCTAAGCATACAAGTTGACATAAATATGACTCACTATAGAATGTTTGGGGATTTGGAATGGTGTATGTTTATTTCATAGTTTCCTGAACACACAGGGAAATGTTAATAGGTCAAATTATTTCCTTAATGTATTGTTAATATCAATACATTCTTTGATTTTCATTCATTCATTCATTGAATATTGTATTAAAAAATATATATTGAGCATCTATTAAGTATGAGACTGGGGAACACCTATTATTCTTCAAATGGTAGAAACACAAAGATGATTATATTTGAGCTCATAATCTTATGGGATTTTTTAAATAATGAATTTCCCTTTTTTTGGAGAGAAAGGGACTCATATATTTATTTGATTTTATTTCACAAATCGTACCTTATATCATTTAATATCTCTTGACACATTTCCATTCAGATGATGCATTTACTCTAAGCAATACAAACCTGTATTTGCATCTTTGACAGCAAAGGAGAGACTGACTAATGGAATTGATGCTTGGTTTGAATAATGTAGGATGTTGTGACAATGACAATAGCAACGAATCTTAAATAATAGGCCCTACCTGATGCAATTTAAAAATATGCACACTATTGTCTTGGCTGCAAATATGTTAGATTTCATTGCTGCTTCTGCAATGCAGCTGAGTGTAATCCATCTTAATGACAGTTGACAAGTGAAACTAATTTCTCTTAAAAGCACTTCCGAATTACTTTTTTTCCCCCCACTAAACAGTAAGCAGTCTGAGGCATTTGGGCACAAACTCTTTCCTATGTCTTTTCTCTGTGTAGAGGGAGGAAATTGAGTAATATGGAATGTATTAGGTGTTACGTCCCTTTCTGGCTTGCAAATACTGACTTCCTATAGTAAATGGCCTGTGGACACTTGATTGTACCAAACTTTTGGGTAGATGTGATGTACGTTGCTAATGAGAATGATCTAGCAAAAATAGGTTTATATATCAACTCCTTTTTCACTTAAATATATCTTGAAAAGAAAAAAGGAGGAAAAGGAGAGAGGGAAGAAGAGAAGGAGGGAGAAGAGAAACAAACAATTTCTTCTATTCCACCCCGAAAGCAAAATCTCAGGACAAAGTGGGAAAATCTTCCTTACTAATGTATATATTCACAAAAGCTGTCCAAAAATTTTAAGCAAATAAAACAGCTAAGTTTAGTAGCACACAATTATTAGAAAGGTCTGAAATATTAGTATATGTACCATTTCCTTAAATGATAATCATGTAATGATAGTATCCATGAGGATAAAGTCTGCTTCATCTCAAGTGTTTTTGCTTGAAATTTAAATATTGAGAGAATGAGTATTCCCAGAAAATTAGTAATCTCAAATATTACTCAACAGGCTGCATATATCATTTCAGTATTATTTCATTTTGGATATTCATCCCAATTTATATCAATATTTCCTTGACAATGTTGTAATTGATTTTGTAATTCACATAGAGAAGTTGAGTGAACTTTTCCTTCACTCACAATGATTTAGCATTAGGGATGAGACTGATGGTGTTTTAATGAAGAAAAGAGCATAATAAAAGACTTTAAAAGAAAATGACTTGTTTTGGTAATGAGACGTGATATTATTTTGATGAAGATTAAGAGAGTTGGAGTCCACGTAAGAAAAAAAATATTCCCAGAACATTTAATAGGATGGACCATGATAACAAAAGATGAATGAAAGAAATTATACTACTGTAATAGTTCATACAAATGAATACAAGAGTTTTTCATAGTACAATTCTAACATTATAAGGAACATCACAATTTATTTGAGGCAGAATACAAAGAAAAATATTAAAATGAATGAGGTGAACTCCAAAGGAGAGCCTAAAAAGCAATGAAAAGGTTTAGAATAGTTGATGAACTACATTAGAATAACCTTTGACTTCCTCACTTATAAAAAGGATATGATGAGGGAACTTTGAACTTGAGAAAGGATTTTAAATGATTTCCTTGGAATGAGCCAAGCTGGAAATCTCTCTCGCTGTCCTGCTTCACTGAGGAAGACGAGGTTGGTTGCCACCTCCAAATTTCAAAACAAGCTAGAAGAACTTGGAGGAAATTATTCAAAAACCTCATGTAGAGAGATTTGTTGGGGGATTAGGAGTCTCCTCCATCCATAAAGGAGTGCAGCTTTTATCCCTTTTTAAATAAATTAAGAGACTTCAGGAGAGCATTTAAAATTTAACGCGCCTTCCTGAAGTTTGAAGGAGCACGAAGACTGGAGGATCTAAGGGCAAGAGATTCATGGTCCTTTAGGTCTTGTCCAAAAGACATTCTAGAAAGACAAGTAGGCTTTAGCCAGGAAAACGCAGAAGTGACGTGGATTCTTAGTGATGAAAATGGAAGGACCAGCAGAAGTAGAGATGCATTTAATTCTGTCAGAAGGACTATAGGTGAATGATTCTTCAAATGGATGGGGATGGTTTCTGAAGAGGCTACAGAAGTGAGTCAGCTTTGAATATCTGTCAAATCCAGAGACAATCAGTCAATCCTTACCTCAGTGTCCACAGAGAGATTTCCTTTACCCCTTACTTCTGCTCATCATTGACCCAGATGCTGATGGCAAGGAATAGGAGAGCTATAGAGGGAAAAGAAAAAGACAGGTTAGTAAGCTTGGAAGGAGGGATGGGAAAAAAAAAAAGTAATCTGTTGCTCACTTTGCCAAATTTCAAGATTGCTTCTAGATTCAGATTGGAAAAGAAAAAAAGTCTCACTTGACTTTAAATCAAATTTGTACCTTAATTTTTTCCTGGGAATAGATATTTTTATTATTTGAATGAGATAGAGTAACTAGCCACTGGTTTTGTGGGGGCTTCCTGTTTTTACCCAAGGGCAAGGAAAGAATTTGCCCTCTGCAGGTATTTAAAATGGGAGAAAATAGTGTGGAGGTTCCTCAAAAAATTAAAAATAGAACTACCATATGATTCAACAACTTCACTTCTGGGTATTTACCCAGAGAAAATTACAACACTAACTCAAAAAGATACATGTGCCCCCATGTCCATTGAAGCATTATTTACAATAGCCAAGATATGGGAACAACCTAAGTGATGATGGATGAATGGATAAAGAAATTGTGACACACACACATACACACATACACACACACACACACACACAATGGAATATTATTCAGTCCTAAAAGTATGAAATACTGCCATTTGTGACCACACAGATGGACCTCGAGGACATTATGCTAAGTGAAATAAGTCAGAGAAGAAAAACACTGCATGATATCCCTTATATATGGAAATTAAAAAAAGAATTTTAAAAAAGCTCATACATATAGAGAACAGATTTGTGGTTGCCAGAGGTGGGGTGTGGAGGATGGGAGAATGGGTGGACTATTTTTGTTTTTGCTTTTGATTTTGACTTAGTTTAAATAAATTGATTTTTAAAACAGTGTGGCATATACACATGGAATAAGATTTGTTAGAGCATAAATCATTTTTAAAAATCTTTCATGGTTTCATCAACTAGACATAATTATTGTAATCATGTTAGTATATTTCTCTCAGTTCTTTTCTATGTTGAAATTTTATGTATTTTGTATTATAAATTGTATGGATTATATAATAAAAGCATGCTTACTGTAAACAATTCACATACAGAAATGAATTAAAAAAAACTAACATTTCCTATAATCCCAACCTATAATAATTACAAATAGTTTCCTATAATCCCAACCTAAAGAAGTGAAAAGATGTTATCTATTATACATACATATTTTATATTATAATAATTATATAATTATATATGATATAATATACATCATCTTGATATGTAGTATCTAATATATGTTACATATTATCTGTCATACCTACTGATTTGATATTTTTACCAAATAGCTTATACTCTACATTCTCTTCTGTAATTTGCTTTTCTTTTTACATAACAACTATTTAGACATCTTTCAAAGTCCAAATATGTTTATCTACTTCATTCTAAAAATGACATATATATTCTATTATATAAATGTACCATATTTTATCTAATACCTACTGATGAAGATTTGTTTCTAATTGTTTGAAAAAAAATGGGAGATTAAGAAAATTGCTTGATGACTGTATCCCATATGTTGACTTGTTCAATGTATTGCATTGTTAGGAGTTTACATATTATTACAATGAATGACTGGTCATAAGTTATTGAAATTTTTCCATTCTAAACCTGTACCTTGGTCATGCATCTTTCTTCTTCTTCATGTTGTAAAGTCACAGCTACATCTTCCACTTTGTACACACTGCAGACCTGCCATTTTTTGTTCTGATGAGCTTTTTAATTAGCAATTATGTGGTTTCTGAAATAGGGACTTTCTTTTATAGTTATCCCCCAAACCCAACTCTGTGGCTTCTACTTGAAAGCACACTGATTTTATTGAAATATATGATTGTGCATTTTTGTTCTGACCCTTAAAAATTTCTATTTGCTACTACATCCTATCTTCTTGATCAGTAGTGGAAATATTACTCTCCTTTCAAACACATCCAAGAATCATCTCTTTAAATTATTTTGCCTCTCTGCTGAAAGCCTAATAAACAATATATATGGGTAAATAAACAAAAATCAAGTAAACTACCTAATAATAATGGCGACCCCAAATAACAGAAGAAATACAAGGAAAAGGTTTACATAATCTTGTCAGTAAGATCAGGAGTATGCATATTGAGTGTTACCTAGTAATTTGTGACATTAATAATGATTTCTAATAATAACGATTATTCTAGGAAGAAAAACTTCTGATAAGCTCTCTAGAAACCTAATCAGACTAAGTAGGGCAATGGCCTTTTCTTAACAAGCAAGGTACTTAATAAGCTAATGTAACCAACAATAAAAGATCAGAAAGAAATACACCCCCAATTTTAGATTCTTAGTATTTGCAATCGGTTCATTTCACTGATAGATGGACAGATTTTTTTTCTAAAGCATTCAAATGTTTATTTGCAAAATGTACAATTGATGCAAATCACTGTGAGTCCTCTGGGAATATATTTTAGTTCAAGTGCATTAAGTATCTAGAAGCTGTTCTGTTCTGAATCTGTTATGGAACCAGACCTGGTAAAGATGAAACAAACATGTGGATTACTATTTCCATGCACTTTTCAGATAAAGGTACAAAACAGATGATATATTATGTGTCTGCCCTTCAAACCAAGACAGACTTTGCTATGAAGGTGGCTCCAATTAAATGGCATACATTTCTTGAAGTGCTTGTTGCATAAGGGAATGGTGACCAGGTAAGTTGTGGCCAGACACTAAAAGGAGCTTGAAAATAAAGTGCCCGCATGTGGAAGATTTGCTTATTTATTGATTTAATTCCTGAGGTTGTTGATTAAATTCCCCAGCTTTCTTCTTTGAATTCTGAATTAAAACAGATTTATCCTCTCCTTCGTATTCAAAACCAAAACAGACAAAAACCATCAAGATGTCTTTAGTTTGCCCATAATCCATTAGAGTTTTGAAACTGAGGGATGCATTCGGCCACTGTTTAATGATGTGGCACACGCTAACCCTATCATGGACCTACTGAACACATCCCCACTACCGGACAGCATGTAAAATGAGGAAAGCAATAAATAACAGAGAAAGGGCCTGTACAAACATATGAAAAGGGAAAAGAGAAAAGTAACTGAAACAGAAGTTAACTAATGGGGAGTCTTTTCAAAATTTAATTTAATTTTATTCAGTTCGCCTTCCTTGACTGCGGCATTGTATAGTCAGGGAGTTATTTCTACAGAAAGGTGTGGTCTCTTCAGCGAAGCTAATTTGTCCCATTTGTCTCTGTGAATCAATTCTTTTATTTTTGCCAGTCCCTGCAACTTTTGCTGGGATTGGCTCTTTCTACTTTTTAGTTCTTGCACTTTCATTTTTGAAGCACACCTGTGAGGGGTTTTATTTATTAAGTGCCACACAAAAATGAGAGGCCTAGGCAGAGAGACAAGACAGAGCACAGCGACAAGAGTGTTGGCAGCAGAGACTGTGGGGAATGCCCCAGGAGGCAGGCAAGGAGCAAGGCCATAGGTTACTTGTGAAATGAAGATCAGCCAAAGAGGCGGAGAGGCAGGGCAGTACTTTAGTCCCTAGAAATACTGGCATTTCAATGCAAATATGCCACATGAAATTGGAGTATGAGACAAAGAACTGAACAAGCAAGAACTCATCAATGAACTGGTGCCTGGGCCAAGCAATGAGGTCACACCAAGGCCAGGCCTACTCGTCTGTGAGAATATTAGACAGAGTTTGAAACAGGGCAGGATCCAAAAGCACTATGTGAAATTCAGAAGACTTTACTAACCAAAACAGGGCAGCAGTTGGGGCACAGAGTAAGTAGAATGTTTTTTCTTCTTCTCTTCCCTCCCCTCCCCTCCTCTCTACTTTCTTTCTTTCCTTCCTTCCTTCCTTCCTTCCTTCCTTCCTCCCTCCCTTCCTCCTTCTCTCTTTCTCTTCTCTTCTTCTTTTCTTTTCTCTTTTCTTTTCTTTCCCTTTCATCCAGTGTCACCTGCGACTATTTTGCCTCTCAGGGGACATTTGGCAATATCTGGAGATATTTTTGGTTATCACATAGGGGAGGATGCTACTGGCATTTGTGTGGGAGGGGCCAGGGATGCTCTTAAACATCTCACAATGCATGGGAGAGGCCCACACAACAAGGAATTATCTGGTCCAAAATGTGAATACTGGTGAAACTAAAAATCCTAGCATTCTGCCTAATCTTAACTAATTCTTAAAATGCACTTCATTGCTTTCATTCAATTATGTGCACGTCTTTCTCTTTCCTCTGCTATTCATCCCCTTTTCAAACCTAACAGAAGAAGAGAAAATTATGAATGCATGGAGAAAATAAAGTTAAGGAGCATAGAAAATATTCAAAAAAATAAAAGACTGATTTCATTTTCTCTTCATTTGGCTTTATCCAAAGGTCTAATTCAGTTGAAAAGAGAGATGGTACAAAGATGTTCAACTCAAAACAACGACAACAAAAGCAACAACAAATACAGAAAAAGAAGCTGGAAGTAAGTTTACAACAATACCACATCAAAAAATTTTCTTCAAACAAGAATCTGAAAAAATTACCAACTTTATAGATTTTAAATTTTGGAGAATCAGTAAGATTATGACCTTGAAGATATAACTGGCTTCAAATCCTACGCCTACCAATTAATTATCATTAGCTCTTTCTATAAATCTACATTACCTTGGTTATTGAAAGAGATTGAAAATAGCCCTCTCAGGGTTTGGGGGATGATTTGCAATAGTACATGCGAATGTCCTCACAAATCCTACACCTGACCCAGAGTGGGCCCTAGAACTGCAAAAACTTTCAGCACAAAATGACTCCATTTAAACTTTTGAACCAAGATGACCAAACTTCTAGCATGGCTTGTAGAAGTATAAGGCCATGTTCCTAAAATGACCCCAGACCCCCTCACAATGCCTGTCTGAGAAAACTCAACACTACCAGGTAAATTTGCTGTTTGTTTCAGCTCAAACCTGGTAATAAGTAGATAGGCCCTGAAGCCCCTCTCAGATAATTTATTTCAGAAAACCTTGCACCAATAAATCCCTTCTCTGCTGCTTTCAAATGTAAATCTACTACTACCCAGCACTGTCTTCCCAAGGACCTAGAGTCAGTCTCTTTGAAATGTAAACATTCAGGAGACAGGTCTGGTGGGAAAGTAAGGGCCTAACCTCATTGGGCACCTTATTCTAACTTACACAACTACCTTCATCACAAAGAAGTCAGTCTCTCCTTTGGATAAGCACCAATTAGCAAACCCAGAGGACTGACTCAACATGGACCCAATTGACCTCAGTGCTCTGGTGCCTTTCCTTTAGTACACCTAGATTTAAAAAGTCTTGTGCCCTTTGTTTTGGCAAAGCTGAGCTCAGTTAATTCTGGACTCTTCTCAGCTGCAGGCATTATCACTGAATAAAATCTGCCTTTACCACCTTCTACTAATGTCCAGCTTTGTTTCTCTTGGACAACCCTTGCAAACAACAACAGCAACAATAATACAATAATAGTAGCTGTCCAACTGTGGTGATTTCCTAAAACTCTCATTGGCAGAATAATGAAAAGGATCATGAGATATCCAGGAATGGGAATTTTTCTTACAGAATATTGTTATGACTGTTCCTCTTAGAAAAAACAGACAGAAAAGTCACACTAGTTAGGCGAAGGCTAGATAGTGTGTACATTTGTTTTCCAATTTATCGTCCATCAGAGATAACCCTGTACGGGCAACCATGATCTGATCAGAAAAACATTTTGTGAAAATTAAGTTGAATGACAAAATCCAATTTTTAAAATGATACATACTGATATGATGCCATATATGGACTTTTTCTTGAAACGACAAAATCATAGAAATAGAGAACACATTAGTTTCTGCCTAAAATTAAGGAGGGGGTGGTAGGCTATAAGGAAATAGGTATGTCTTTAAAAGAGCACCATAAGAGATCTTACTTTTGATGGAAATGTTCTGTATTGACTCTATTCGTGTCAATATTTTGCCATGATATCATATTACAGGTTTGTAGGATGTTACCATGGGGGCAAACAAGGTAAAGACTACAATTGAATGACTCTGTAGTATTTCTTACAACTGCATCTGAATCTACAATTATGTCCAAATAAAAATCAACATTTACAGTAAAATAAAGATATTCAGATGAAAAAAAACATTTTATGTTCAAATATTAAACACCATTTTTCCCTAATTAAAAAGAATCAATTGAATTTATGATGATTTATAGATAACTTACATCCACAAGTAGATCTTAGGAGCAAATTAGTCAATGATTAATAGCCCTCTGATTTGGTAGAAATCTTTAGGGATCAGCTAGATACAAACAGAAGCAGGGGACAAGTAGCAAACAGGGTTGAAACATCAGTCAGAGGTGGATTTTCCCATTGATAATTTGAAACTGATTTAACTCAGTAATTTTCCACATGACAACAAGGAAGGTAACCAAACATAGGCGACCTGTGTAAACAAGTCACAACGTAAAGAGGCCGTGAATATCACTCAATCTCAGTTGCATCTGTTCCGAAGAAGAAAATGAATGAATCTTGAGAGTGTCCTACTTAGAAGTGGTGATGGAAGAAGAAATCACATGCAATCTCTACCTCCACCTTTGCCCTTTTATTCCACAACATCTGAAATTATACACTTGATTTTAGAAAGAATTTAATATAAGGGTTGATCGCTTTTAGAAAGAATTTGGTATAAGGGTTGATCACTTTAAGGTAAGCAATAAGGTTATACCAGGATGGGCTTAAGAGTCTAGTCCAGAATCCACTTTGAAAATTATTTTTGTTCAATACACCACCACAGTCACTTACCATACCCCAAACTTTCTGACATCTAGGCACTTAGGAGGGGCAGCCTGGAGGCAGAGGGAGGGAAGGTTCACAGAACAATCCCGAGTCATAGTGGTTCTAACTCACTAGTAGTTTGTTTTGAGACTTCAAATCTTTATCAACAGACTAAGAAACTCAAACTCTTTGTTCTTGAGTGTCCTTCCAACTGGAACATCTCTATTTTTCAAAGTGTAGGAATTTGAAGATTAGTGTTGGGGCCACTAGAATGGGAATGGAGGCTTAAGCATAAAATTACAACAATACACTTGATAGAGACTTTTCTGAGGGATAGACCATCTCAATTTTCATCTTCATATTCTATGATTTTCATTATAGGACTGCTTTCCAGAAAGGGAATGAGGCAAAGAACAATTATAAATTGTGTAAAATTAAGGCTCCTACTTAAATAGAGTAAATAAAATCTCATGCCAGAGATGAGAGTTTATAAAGATCAAGGGATGACATATGGTCATCTATATTTCTTCAGCTGTGCTAGCTTTTAAAACAACCCAATAAAATGGATTTTTTTCCAGTAAACTGGATTTTGTATAATTCTCTGAGTAAATTAATGTGTACCTAATGGTTACTTTTTAAAAATTATTCTTACATGTGCTACCTCATTGGATCCTCAACCCTGTGACAATGGCTAGAATTATGTGTGTGAGCAGACCATTATTAATACTCTCCATTACAGACTATGGATTGTTCAACTCTGACTAATGCTGTGAAGGGGCTTAGTAAGGAACAAACCCAGAATTAAAAAGATTATATAGGATAGAAATCAGTGGTACTTTGAATGATGTTGGGTGAAACCTGTTCAGAGTGAACTAACACAGGAATGACACACGCAACAATTGAAGCAGCTGGTGTAGACAAGCCATTCAGGGAGCTCTTCTCTACAGGAGGGCAAAATAATAGCAAAGAGCAGGTAGAAGACATGGAAACTAAGTAAGGGAGTATGACTGCATCTTTGAATGCTGATGGAAATAATAAAGGAGAGGGGAATTTGGTAATACAGAAGGTAGAAGAAATAGCAGGAAAACTCCTGGGAAAAGTACATTTTAGCAAAATTATAAATTCTGAGTTCTCACTGCATATGTAGACATGGCATCTGTGCTGAGAAAAGGAGTTCAAGATCCAATAGAGTATGGGCAAAAGCAGAGAAAGAGGAGAAGATTCTAGGGCCTTTCAGAGCTAGTAGGAGCTGAGCAATCAGATTTATTAAAGAAAGTGTTCTCTCACCAAGCTTGGTCTCCTTTTACTTATTTTTATTTTTTATTGTATGTTATTATTTTTTTAATTTTTATTTAAATTCTAGTTAGTTAACATATGGTGCAGTCTTGGTCCCATGAGGAGAATTCAGTGATTCATCACTTACATACAACACCCAGAAACTCAGTCTCCTTTTAGAGTGCTGCTTCTCCATATAATGAAATCCTTCAGCCCCGTTAAAATGTGTCGGGAAGCTGGTATAGTGATATAGTGGGATCCATTTAGTGGGAGGAGGAAAGGGGAGGTTCTACTAGCCCAGCATTTTGACAGTGATATACCCTCCCTAGATCTGCCTTTCCCTGCTCAGTTTTGACTAAGCATGCTTAGACTCAAAGAGTCTCCTACTCTTTGAGGGGAGAGTAGGTGTGCATGAAGAGGTGGGGGAAGACAGCTCCAAATCTTCACCAGTGTGAGGGAGCAGAACATAGACATTTGGTGAAGTACTGTGCAGTCTGAATTTCTTGTCCAGAACACAGCTTGTCATCTGTTAGCAACATCCTCAAAGCCATTTAAGATTGAAAAGCTGCAGGCATTATCAGGGTCTACACCATCATTATTTATGAGGGCTTTCAAAGGACCTGATACTGGTAGACAATGCTGGAAATGGGCCTGTGGACAATGATGTTTCTTAAAATGAGGAATATGCTGCCCAACTCATTTCCCAGTATTCAAAGTATTATTCCTTCAGTTTATAACTTTAACCTGTAGGTCAGCTGGTACATACTCAACTCTTGGTAATCTCTGTCTAATTAGTTAGGAATTACTTCCATAGTCTATAAAAATCCAAATCTCTTCCCAAATATTCTTTGTTTCCTTTCCAAGACTTATGATTTTATGGTCAAGGATAAGCAACAACTTATGCTACATTTGTTGTCTCTCATTCCCTGTAGTGAAGGTATCACCCCCTCATCATTTTATACAAAAGTACACATACCTCAAAACTCCAGTGGTTTTAGGGACATTAGTGTGTCTTTGAGGGAGAAGAGGTCAGGGTAAGCCATGTGTGATTGACCCTCCTTGTGCTCACTGGAATCTTCTCCTCATTTCCTTCCTTCCTACTTTCTCTATATTCTCTTAATACCCTCCTTCCCTGAGTGTTCCACATCCTGCACGTTTTTCTCCTTTGTGCAGAGTAACTGCTCTCCACTCGGAAATCTTAGCTTAAGTTGCCTTACCTCAAACAAGCTTATTAAGCTCTTTTCTCAATAAAGAAGACATTTTCATTCTCACCTCCAAGACCACAGAACTTTCTATCTTGTTGTTCAATTATTACCAAGATACTATTCTCAGTTCCTTCAGTTGCTGTGGCTCCTATAAGTGGATGTGCAGCTTTTTTCAGTCAAATGTAATGCAAAGATTCAGGAAAAAGAAAGGATCATATGTCTCTGTCTTTCTTCACTGAAGTGTCATGCTTTATACAGTCTCTCCACAGGGAGAGAAGAGAGTGGCCATTCAAGTCTCAGACTGAAAATTCCAAGTGAGGAGTCTGATTGACCAGCCCAGCTCAGAGGTGCATGCTGGGTGTCACTGTGAGCAGTCTAGGGGACGGGATACAATGTCTGGTCCTGGCTCATTTACCCACCCCCACTATATAGCCATGGGGAGTTGGGCTCCATGATTGACTGCTTCCCTAGAACACAAGAAATGGGGAAAGATCAAGTGGAAAAAAGAAATGTCATTGTTAGAAAAAATTAATAAAGAATGGTTACTAGTTTCTCTTGCTATCCAAGAGTAGAACATATCTGTGCAAACTTTTGTAAGCAGAAATAATGTAAAGCAAAGAAGAAATTGCCATTAATTTACACAGAAAGAATTTTGAGCATTCCCAGACCCCAAAAATAACTTCTTTTAGGTTTTTCTGATACCTTAGCACACATCTTGCTAACAGATCTCCAAATACATGGAGATAAAGTACAGATGCTCACAGACACAGCTCAAAGCTCTGGCAGCTTGATGCTGAGATGCTGATGTAGTTTCCGGGAAGGAGCTTGGTGGTACCACTCTCACTGTTGGGGTATGTGCTGCCTCTATCACGGCTCACTGCAGAACAAAGGTTGAATACAGCTTTTACTTCTTGCCTTTATCCACAAAATAGAAAATCCTCTTTTTTTTAATGTTTGTTTGCTTTTGAGGGAGAGAGAGGGCAGGAGCAGGGGAGGGGCAGAGAGATGCGGACAGAGGATCTGAAGCAGACTCTATGATGACAGCAGAGAGCCCGACGTGGGGCTCGAGCTTAGGAACCTTGAGATCATGACCTGAGCCAAAGTCAGACGCTTAACTGACTGAGCTACCCAGGCGCCCCTGAAAAACTCTCTGGATTTTCTTTGGGTTAGTGAAAACAAGTCATGATGTAGGTCTTTCATAAAAGCGAAGTGGCCTAACACCAACTTCCAAAATATGGAAGATGCTTATAGATAAAAAGTATAGTTACCAGAATTACTACAGTAAAAGAAATGTGACTTCATTTACAAAACTTACAAGAGTCTAGAATTTGCTAAAGTACTAAAAACATGTTATATATGTAAATATAAGTAAAAATGTACATATATGTGCATGTTACCTTCTATATGTTATAAATGTATATGTATAATATATATTACTATATATAATACACATCCATATAATCTACAATATATAATATGTATACATATGTTTTTACTTTCTAATATATAAATATATATTTCTCTATTTAAACATCTGAACATTCTAAAGACCCTAAGACATTTCCAAGGAGAGTACAAAAAACCTTGAACAGATATTTGCCATTGCTAACTATTCTGCAGTCCTCTGAAACAAGTTACCAGCTCCGATTTCTTTGTCTTTAAGCACTTCTAGAAAATCCCATTAAAGAGCATTTTTCCCTCTTAAAGCCCTTTGGCTGAGAATAAATTGTAATAGAGAAGTGACCTGTGTGTGCATGTCATACTTATGATGGTATGTGTAAAAGCCAGAGGAGGAAGGGCCACGTCCTCTGTGTTCAAACCTTTACATTCATTATTCTCAATATTGTCTTTAGCAAAGAATAGCCCTTGCTGGAGTCATACCCCTGCCTTCAGCCATGGGCAAGCAGAGATTTTGAGACTAACAGCTGAGATAATACATGGTAGTTCTTTACTTGGGTTGGTTTATGTAAGACTGAATAGTGATGGTAGTTGCTCTATTAAGTACTTTTGGGTGAAGCCAAGGTCATTATAAAAGGCATACGTGCTACTGCACAAATCCCAGCATGCTCTTTTTTCTGCCTAATTACCCCAGGTGTGTGTGTGTCTGTGTGTGTGTCTGTGTGTGTGTGTTGCTTTGTCTGCTTTAAGTGAACTGCAAGATTCTTTTAGAAGGGAAGCAAAGAGGAGAAGAAATTATAAAAGGGATGGATGTAGCTTAAAAGTGGAAAGTTGAAATGAAGGTTGAATTGCCTTTCATTTTATTCAATTATTTATTATTGATTTAATCATTGTTTTATTACATTTATTAATTGTACTATTGAGTGAAGTTTTGCTCAGTAGCAGGTAATGTACACAGTGAGGGAAAATATTGCTAAATAGATAACCTTGATTGTTCCTTTATTGCCTTGTGGTTTGGCACATGGGCCCAAGTTAGGTCTTCTATGTCACCAGCTGGTGAAGGTGCTTTACCATCCTCTCTGGGCCACTCTGTAGTTCTAGCTACCACAAGTGATACTGACATTGGGTACCCCAGAACCTAAAAGTGTTTCCATCTACTAGGTATATCATCTGATAAGTACATATATGTGAATAACAAGAAAGCTTTACAGTTAGTACATATGGCCCTTAGAGACATAGGATAGTGTATTTGATAGACATACTCTTGAAATGGCTTTTATTGGGCTTGAATTCCGGGGTTTATTCTCTGCTTCCTAAGCAGAGGGATAAATTGATTGGTTAAAAAGAAATAAAATCAAGTCCTATGATCTTAGTTTTTTTAAAGGAAATAAAAAATCCATTTTCCTTTAAAATAAAAAAGGGGCATCTGTCTTTGATTTTTCGATGCTAACTTAGCACTAATACCCACATCATACTCAAAGTGACCCTGGCAGATGTTTGATAATGAATCTGCTTAGAAATTCATCCATGGAAGTAAAGTATGCAGGGAGAATCCAAGACTCTAGCATGTAGGGGTTAGCTGCAGATCAGCCCAAAGCCTGATTGCACACTTGAAGTTTCTGTGGGCTAGTTACCAAAAATATGAGTAATAGAGAGCCAGGCACTTCTCTGGTACCAGTCTCTTCTCAGTCTTTCCACGGGGACCAATATAAACGGTGCCCCTTACTGAGTGTTTGATGCAATTTAAAATGATATTAAATCTAAGGAAACCATGCCTAAGTAACTTTCTCTTCATAAGTTAGTCTGAAAATCTTTTACATTCTGCTAAATTTGATATAAAATGAATGGCAATTAAAAAAATATATCAGCCTTGGAGAGATAGGGAAATGATCAGGCTAGTCATTTGCAGTCACACATGGATATAAGCAACTATATAAAATAATAATAGTAATAATATAATGAGCCTGTGGAAACATTTCTGTAGAGTTTTTTAACTTTGAGGAAATTTTGCGTATTTTTTTTTCAAACTCAACTTTTGTGCTTCATGACATGGGAGAGTATTGGGAAGTTATTGTTCCCCCAATGTTGAGATGAAAAATAATGAGCCCCAGATATATTAACAGAATTTCCTAATGTTGTGTATCTATTGAACCTATGACTCTAGTCCTCTTTGCACCTTACACCCTACTGTACCAAAGTCAGAAAACAAAGAGCAAATATTTAGGATGCAGGCAAGGCTGAGTCCATCGTGAATGGCCAGGGATTGCTATGAATTGCCCACTCATTCTCCCCTGGTGTAACACACAGGGAGCAGTGCAGCGACAGGAATGAGAGCTCCCAAGTCAGACCTACTGGGCTTCGTCCCCAGCTTAATCACCATCACCTTTAGTTAATTATTTTCCTTCTCCAAGTCTTCATTTCCTCAAATGTAAGATGGGAAATGCAATCAAATTTCCCCCCAAAGCTTTTTGCAAAGATTTGCTAATTGAGGCAAATAAAGCATTTGGCTCAGTGCCTGGCAGGCAGAAAGCTCTCCACAGGTGTTAGGGGTTGCCATTGTCATAGACACATATATTGCATTCTTGTAAGTGAAAGAGATCTTTCCACATCCACACATTGTTTCAGGGATTTGCTTGGATGGGAAGGATGCTTTCTTAGAAATGAGAACCACAGCATGACTTAAAAAAAAAAATGAAAAGAAAGAAAGAAAGAAAGAAAGAAAGAAAGAAAGAAAGAAAGAAAGAAAGAAAGAGAAAGAAAGAGAGAGAGAGAGAGAAAGAAAGAAAGAAAGAAAGAAAGAAAGAAAGAAAGAAAGAAAAAGAGGGGACTGTTTGAAACCCAGGATAGATGAGATCATTGTTTGCCTAGTACTTTAGTGAGTCTTAAAATACCCACATGCAGTTCTGGACCATGACAGAAGTAAGCAAAATACACTTAATAATAAAGTAACAAGGATTTTAATTATTTATTTTTTTTAATGTTTATTTTTGAGAGAGAGAGAGAGAGAGAGCAGGGGTGGGGCAAAGAGAGAGGGAGATGAAATCCCAAGCATGTTCCATACTGTCAGCACAGAGCCTGATGTGAGGCTCAAACCAGGTACCATAAGATCATGACCTGAGCCGAAATCAAGAGTGGGATGCTTAACCAACTGAACCATCCAGGTGCCCCGGATTTAATTCTTTCTTAGAAATGGAAGTGAAGACAGTGATGGTAATGGAGGAAGGCAGTAGGAGAAGAAGAGGAAAGAAAGATCCAATTAGACAATTGGAGAGAATTTCCAGTAACTTATCGGCAAGTAGAAGGTTAGAGGTAAAGATGGTACAAGTTTGTCATATTAGAAAAAATTGAGGTATTTTAGGACAGTGATTTTTGAGACTGTTACCTTGTTTCGACTGTTTACAAGTCTCAGTAAATGTCTTTTTCATTAATGAACCGTACGCTGATGTGTGTTGTGCAAAAGCAGGGAACAGAGGCGGCAAGTGGGGAAAGCAGTGGTGTAGGGAGAAAGGAAGGCAGAAGCCAGTGGAAGCTTCCCAACAATTAAGGGCAGAAAGTCATAGGGCCACTTGCTGCAACATGCAAGCCCACCTGAGCAGGCTTCTGAATGTCCAGGGTGAACAGAATGCAGATATTACAGGAAACAATGACCCCAGAAGGCCAGAGGAGGTGGAGACATCTGAATTGCATACATGTAAGGCACACGCACCCAGTAAAGCATGCATATTACATACAGATATTGTCATACAATTCTCACACAGATTCATGTGTTATGTCTATTGTTTTCTATTTAGTTTGCTCAATTCATAAATCTTTTATTACACCAGTTAAAGAAAGCAGAAACATGAGGAGGCAGAAAAATGTATTTTTCTCAAAGTTGTTTTTTCCCTTTGGATTTAAAAGAACACAATGGCTAGAGTTTCACGTTGATTTCTAGACTTTATAATACTCTCCTTTGCTACGGTATCAACCCTTCCCTACAGGTGTGTGTTGTGACATTTACAGAGCACTGTGGATGCACAGTCAGGAGATAACCGGGAAGTTAGCTTCTCCCCTTCCTCTCCTTTCTCCTGGGGAGCCCAACGGTGAGCAGTCATTTGTTCCTACAGTCAACCAGGTCTCCACCCACATTGCTAGCTGAGCTATCACAGTAGCTGCTAATGTGCCCGTTTTCTAGAGATCTCTGGTTCTTCCTAGGCTAATAGTTAAAGGCCCCACAGAATCTGCTGCAAAATGCTAATCTTGCTCATGTTAAATAAAGCATCACAATCTGATGGCTTTCTACAGGTCAAAGCTATAGTTTTCATCAGGCCAACCTAATCTGTAGGATAGTATCACTGAAAGGCCTAGATTGTTTTGATCTAAGAACCATGAAATGGAGCACACTATTGATATCATTATTATTACATCATAACATACTTCACTGATTGCTAACACTAATGAAGTGTTAACACAGTCTGCATCAGACAATTTGCCCAGAACATGGTAGGAATTAGTCTCACTACGGTCCTATGAGGTATGAACTAATATTTGCCCCATTTTAGGGATGAGGAAACTAAGGCTAGCAGGTATATTTTCTTAAGGCTGCCTCGTGGGGCTGTGGCAGAATCCAGTTCAGAACCTGTGCTCTTTATCACTTCTCTGAACTGCGGAGCCAAGCTGAGCACTAATGTCACCTGTCAGTTGAATTCTACTCTGTGCTTTGCCAAGTTGCCTCTGGAGAGAAAGTGCCATCTTCATTCCTAGGACCCAGATGCAGTACCTTGCACCTCCATTCTTGCCTAAGATCAGACAAGAGGGAGGAGGTGGGAGCTGAAAAGCCCCACATGCAATTTCATCCATCTGAAACGCCAGACCAGCCTGTATTGCACGTCACTCCACATCAGGCAGAAAGCGAGGCCGAATTAAATCCGTCTGTCAAGACAGCCAGATTTGCAGCAAGTAGAGATGCTCTTTACTCTTTATGTGAAAGCTCCGATTGAAAAGACAAAAAGAATTTAATCACTCACTCTACGCTGCTGCTCTGGTAGCTCCGAAATTTTTTGACTCGCCTTCTCCTCTTGCCGGCCCCCTTTCTTTTGAATGCCAACGGACATGGCTTTGTTTGAGATAAGCCCTCCCAGCTAAGCTTCAATAATTGGATTACTCACACGCTGTGTGAGTAGCTCTTATAAGTCAGCAGTTTATGGAGCTGAGCAGACAGACAGGTGCTGGACCAGAAAGGGCACACTTTTCCTGGGTTGGCTCGGGGTCCTCGTGATGTTTTAAAGTTTGATGGTCCGAAGCAGAAATGCCAGTGCAACCTGCAGGTGATAAAAAAAAAGGACAGTTCAGGGGTGCCAGTCACTTGGGCAGAGGGACATAGCACTAGAGAGTAAACACGCACTTGGAGGAATTGTGGGTTTTTGCCTGAGTCTCTCTGAATATCCAGTGAGATTGAGGTCAGGAGATTATGGAAATACATTACCCAGAGGCAAAGCAGTCTTCTTAGCAAGACTGACTCAAATAAGAGCACTGGTTTTGGCGACCTTGGTAAAATTCGAGGGTGTAAATATCGATTTGCCACAAGTCATTAACCAGCCGCGTTGCTCAACTAGAACAAGTAGGGGCCATTCATCCACCCGAGACTTTTCTGTCTGGGACAAAGTGGGAACCCCTGAAAAGTGGTTGACCTTTATGAACCCAAAGGTGAAGCAACTCACTCCATTACTGCACGTGGAATCTCATAAAATTCTTAAAAGGTTCCTGCTCCCATGTCTAGATCTCACTGCAGCTATTGAAATAGAAGCTGAGACAGACTGGGTTGATTCCTCTCAGGTGGATTCAGGACATCTCTTAAGGAAATTTCACCTTGTATTGCATTGTAATTATAGATTGCTTTTTCCCCTTCCATGACTGAGTTCTTCTTACACATGGCCGCATCTTTTATCCATATTTCCCCAGTGTCTGGTACTGTTTCATAGTCTAAGTACTCAGTAAATACTGTGTATTAAATGATGTGAAAATGACAATCATTTGGGGGGCATCTTTTCAAAAGGGGTCTACATATGCAGTCTCCTTGTAGCATCTCTTCAAAATAGCTGTTTTCTGCATTTTACAAAACAAGGACATTTACGCTAACACATTAAGTGGCTTGTGGAAAGCTATGTAGCTCATAAGAGGTGTAAGAAATAAGTCAGTCTGAGGTCATAACACAAGTTTTTTCCAGAAGAAAGTTAGAATGATGACTAGGAAAAAAAGGAAAAAGGGTCCCCGAACCCTCAATTGCTAGAAACCCCTGCTGTGGCCTTCAGGAAAACATTTAACCTTTACTGCCTCCACTGAGGCATTTCTGTAAAATGTGAGAATTACATTATCACCTAAAGGTGCCCATTAAATTAGATAATCTCCTGAGGCCATTTCAGCTATAGAAAAGCAAATGTTTAACTACTGTTATTCTTGGATTAACATGAACTCATTATTTAAGACAATATTGAAATGTCTTTCCTTTTCCAAGTAAGAGAATGACACTGTGTTGTAAACATGCTTTAAACTGCTCCGTTTGTTCTCTTGTCTAAATATTTTAAACACATTTAACTGAAACTTAGAACACTTTAAGATAGGACCAAGTGACTCAAGAGATCTGAAGCAGGTTGGCGAAAGCTCCTCTGGGAAGCCTGCCTTCTTGAATACATTCCTCATGTTGGCAATTAAATATCAGTGAAGGCAGAGGGTTGACAATGAGTAAATTGCGATGAAGTAGAAGCAGGTGGTCAGATTCCCATTTTCCTTGCACAGAATCATGGGATTTTAAGTCAGGATGAAATAAAAATAGAGAAACTTGAGGGAAAGGAGCTTATTTTTTTTTCTTTTAGTTTAGGAGACGGCAGATCTTAGGCTAGAGTATCCTGATCACTCAAGGCAGGGGTCAGGGAAGAAGTGAGGCATAGAGCTAGGGGGAAATTACCTTCAGGACCAAGAGCAGGTCAGCTGAAGAAAAGTGATGACATGTATGTAGCCCAGTACTCATTAGAAGGCTGAAGTCTCGTCGTTGGCTAAACCGTTGGGGTCTACCTAATGGTTCCATTCTTCACTCCTCTTTTATTTGCCTTTGAAACCCTTGCGATCTCTCTTCCACCCCTGTCATTCTAATGAAAGTCCTATCTTCAAGATTACTCTACAAATTGTAGTTGAAAACTGCAAAATAGCCTGTAGGGCAAAGCATTTCTTCTGTTCCATGTTCCGTAGTAAACATATAAATATTTGATAAATAAATGAATTTTAAAAAGTGGTGGAAGTAGATATGGAAAGATGTAACAAATACCAAATCGCTACAGAATGTGTTTACTTTCCAAGATACACATTTTTGAAGCAGAAGTCACTTGGAGGATTCTAGGGCTACACAAAGTTGAGGGCTTATGCCAGCATTTCCTGAAGAGCTTAAAATCAAGTGATATTTACAAAGGCTGTTGACCCACCCTCTTTTCTTTCTTTGCTTGTTCTGAAGCAGATGAAGATACGTCTTTTGCATGCATGATTACAAGTGCAGGAGAGAGACAGGAGGAGAAAAACTAAGTCTTGTGCAGGACTAAATCCATGTGTGTGGAGGAGATGTGGTGTCCTAAGTTCTTCACCATGCTAGGCTGTGTTACACAAAGAGCTGTATGGGTTCAGAAGTTCAGGAGCCCTCCTTTGTCTTGTCATCCACACTCTCTGAAGCACTAAGCATGTCAGTGGATATCAAATAGATATTTGGTGATTGACAAAAAGAATTAGTGAGTGCAGGAATGCAACTGGAAGTCTTCTAGGACAAACAACACATGCACACCCCTCTACCCACACATACAACTTGGAGTGAGGATATCTCTTCATTATGGCTTCAATGTCAATAGAGATGACTAATGCAAAAGAAATGAAAAGTGAGATACCATATTTAGGCCACGATGAGATAGTCTACATTTCCAAGGAAGGCCCTGGAACATTTCATCAGAGAAATGTGACCTCAGGCTTAAAAGTAAATGCCAAAGTAAGCCAGACTATGCCATAGCTTTTACTGGCCTCCTCTGTCCTTCTCCCAGAGGAGTAAAATATACAGACTTATGTTTTCTCAGTTTTCACTTTAGGGAGAAGAACTCTGCAAAGGCACATCATCTCTTTTCTTTCTCCTTCCACCTGCCTGTACTTTGCACTTTTGTAAATCATTTTTATCAAAGTGTGATAGATTCTAGTTTGGCTATCATACCATCATCAATGAAAAGGTGCTAGATAAGTCATCTAAAGGACTGTCCCCAAGCCCTGCCATCCTTCCTTCCACCTTTCACATATGGGAATGACTACAGAGGGATTTATGTGGAGATGCCTTTGGGCTTCCCAATCAGCACTCAAGTGTGCATTCACAACATAGGATTTGTCCAGTATTATCAAAACTCATCAACCCTGACAGAATATGGCTTATTCTTATGGCTGAAGTTTATTTTAATTCTGAGAATATAAATAGGAAATAAACAGGAAAAGAGCCAAGATTTTCTTTCTTTTTTTCTTTTTTATTAGAGGCTTACAGCTCTGATACTAATCAGTGTTTGATAAATGGGGCAGTGGAAAAATAATCAAATAATGAATGTAAAATCCACCATTAACACACAACCATATGAAATTATTCACTTTATTGTCCAAAGTAAACCCTGGGCTTGTGAGTAACAGTGATTGCTGACAGTAATAGGAAACAATTAGGAAAGGCTTTTTATCCCTTTCTTATTTCTCCATTAGTGAGTTGCAAACACTGTCAGGGGCATAACCCATAAACATTCCCTCAGATTCCTTACTAATGTAACCCTGATTGTGTTCATTATAGCAATCTACTCAGCCCCAACATCTCTCATAGCTAGGCATACCATTAGATATTCAATGAAATAAATTAGAGCTTCTTGGGAAATCTTTTTCTTTTCTAATAAAAAGGTTCAAATACAGCTGGCTCCAATCTTCCCTCTTAAACTTACTTTGAACATGAACATGATGTCTGAGGTTGTGATAATGACATGGCATGAAAGTGACATCCACATGGTGAGCAAGGCAGAAGTAACATGCTTGTGCTCCAAATGACATCACCATATATCTGAAATCAACACCTGAAAATGTCTACCTCTTATTACATTGGGAAAAATAAATAAACAAAACAAACAGAAAAAATGTTTACCTAAGCCATAATTTTTCTGTTACCTGTAGGATAATACAACCTAGGTGAAAAATAAGATTCAGTTCCTGATAATGGCACTGGATTTCAACTAGTTGATAATTATAGTTTTTTTTAAAATGGCATGTGGGTATGAATTTCAGTCCACAAGTTCAGGTGTGCAAATAACACAATTTTTTTTAAAATTCCACCAGCAGGCTAAAAAATTAACTCAGTCCCAATTTTACTCCTAATCAAGTTTATTACACAGTTTCAGAGTCCTGTGCTGTGCCATAGTATGGGTTCAAGGAGTACGGGGAACTCCCTCAGTCCTCATTCACACGGGATGAAGGGAAATGTCACTGTGCCCATCGACATGGCCTCAAGTCCAGGAGAGTTCTGTTGCTTCCTTACCCATTAAAGGTCCACAGATTTTTGTGAGATTGCCTATGATTTTATTTTCCCAGATTTATACCACAGTTGTCCCTTTTTAGAGTCTTGACACATCCCTGGTGGTACTTCTAAGAAGCAAAATGTTTGATGCTAGTTCTCATTTTCCATGTGAAACTCAGAGATCTCTTCTAGCCTCCTGCTCTCCCTCTTTACTTCTTTCCTTCCTTCTCCCTCATTGCCCCGGGAAAGATGTTTCCAGTTGGCAGAAATCCTTCACCTTTCCTGTACCATCATTGGACTCTCTCTATGTCTAGGAATCCCATTCTTTCTTCCTGTACCTCATTCACAGGAATGCGAGCCCAACCAATTAGGCTTTAGAAACAAAGCCCAAGTGTTTTGTGCTCTTCTGGTTTCCATTCTTGCCTCATCCTTCCCCTAAGGTGATGACACATGGATTGAGCACACTGCCTGAATGGAGGACAGAAGAACAGGAAAATATGGAGAGGAATTAAAACAATAAAAACAAAAGGACTGTTATTTAATATATGGAGATATCGTGGGTGGCAGGGCAGGTGGGTTACACTTCCTAATGGTGCCGAGTATCTTGGCATTTCTAAGCTGGTCCAAACAAATTCTAATTAAGCTGATCCCTGTGTACCCTGAATGTTTTTTGTACCCAAGGTTGTCTATCATGCAGCATTCAGGGCTATTGGTGGGACCATAGAGAGTATGAAGAATAGGATAAATGCCTGATTTAAGGAATTAGGATAAGTAGGATGTGTTCTTCTAATTAGTTAGCATTTTAGTAAGTGAAAATGTGTCCATCCCTATCATAGGCTTAAGTGAATAGGGGAGGGTGGTAACAATGAGGAGATTAAAAAAGAATGAATGACCCAGCCCTGTTGATTTTTCAACTTCCATACAAAATTAAATGTTCAATCATATGAGGCAACTGATTTCTACTTGTGTCTGTGTGTCTGTGCGTGTGTGTTTGTCTACACCCACAAATTTATTTTAATTTTGTTTACATTTTAAAGTTTATTTATTTTGAGAGAGAGCAAGAGAGAGAGAGAGAGAGAGAGAGCAGGGGAGGGACAAAGAGAGAGGGAGAGAGAGAATCCCAAGCAGGCTTTGCAATGTCAGCACAGAGCTTGATGCAGGGCTCAAACTCACAAACCTTGAGATCATGACCTGAGCCAAAACCAAGAGTCAGACCCTTAACCAACTGAGACACTCACACAATTTTAAATATTTAATAGTACATAGCTCATGCTATATGGATCCAAATTTATCCCGTTATTTCCATCTTGAATGCTAACACCCTAAACTAGACCGTGATTCTCTCTTACTTAAGTTAATGCAACAACCTCCCTCCCTCAATATGATTATTTCTAGATTTGAATTCTAAAATACTCTCATCATATTTAAAGCAGAATGCTCTATTGAAAACACAAATCTGAAAATGTTATCTGCCTACATAATTCTTTTTGAAAACCTCCTCAAAGCTCTTACGATGAGTCTAAATGTCTTCAGGGGTCTTTAAGGCCATGCTCATCACCCACCATCCCCACCCTGCTGCATTCCAGTCTTTTCACATAGCACCCTATTGTTCCTTCTAGGTGTCTCTAGGCCTCCATAAGTCCCTCACTTGCTTTTTCATTTTTTGTCATTTTAATCCTAATCATTTTCCCATCTCAGGTAGGAATTGACCTCAGATGAAAAATAGAATATTTAATTGCCTCCCCAACATCCATCCCTCCTACCCTCTACCCAAGATTCATACCCAATGAAGCATTGCTTTGGTTCAAGTGTCCACCTTGCTCCCATAGAGCCTATGAGCCACATTAGAGGACTCCATCTAAGCTCCCCATGTGGCCTGATCATAAAACAGTCATGCTATCTATCTTTCCAGTGAATGTTGTGGGAATCCAGGCTTAAGTGGTTTATTCATAGCATTCTCTTACCCAAGGATATTGATTTGAAGACAGACATGTTACTTAATTGGGGTTAATGAAAACAATGTGAAGTTTGTGAAGGGTGTCTGGGAATTTTTTTTCTTCCTTCTAAAGAAATAGGAATTGAAATAGACACCTCTTTCTTCCTCTCCATGTTCTGTGTAAGAGTAAAGCTATGAACTGCCACAGTCATTTACCCCTGTGTGAAGATAATATTGTCACCAAGAAGGGGCATGAACAACTGAGTGTGGAAGGAAGAAATGGAAAAGCATCCATCAAGTCAAGCTAACCCCGAACTCTACCTATACTTTGGACTTCCAATGTCATGGGCTGCTGTGACAAATGAACACAAACTGTGTGGCTTCACACAATAAAAAGAATAAATTTCCTGGTTCAAGAGGCCAGAAATCCAAAATCAAGGTGTCAGTCAGGTTGATTCCTCCTGAGGACTCTGAGAGAGAATCTTTTCCCTGCCTCTCTTGCTTTTGGTGGCCCCCTGCATTCTTGGTGTTCATTCGCTTGTAGCTTCAGTGTCTGCCACAATTTTCATGTGGTCTTCTTCACTCCATGTGTGCCTCCTTGGGGTCTCTGTCTCCAAATCTCTCCCTCCTTATAAGGACACCAATTATTGGATTTAAGGTCCACCCTAATCTGGCATGATCTCATTTTAACGTGTTTAACTTGATTGTATCTGCAAAAATCCTATTTCCAAATAAGGTTCATAGATATAGGACTTAGGACTTCAACACACATTTTTCAGGGACACAATGCAAACCACATGAACCAATATATTTCTTATTTTTAAAAATATTTTCCATCATGGTTTCTATTACTTGCAGCTGAAGGTATCCTAATCAATCCTCTTCTCCTTACCTTGCCTTCCAAATTTCAGGCACCCTTTCCTATTGGAAAATTTGGCTTACCCTGTCCTTGAACTTCATTCATCCCGTTCTTGTTTCTTCTGAATTGTTTGTTTTTCATTAGCCCTTGCACATGGTTAGCTAACTTCCTTAGCCTGTCTCAACACTTAGCAGGGAACCTGACACATATTTTGTGCTCTCTAAATATTTGTTGAATGAATAAATTAAATAGAATTTGAGAAGTGTACAAAAGTAGGAGATACTTTTCAAATCATCCAACATATTACTGCCCATGTAAAAATACTGTAATGTATTTTTATAAATCCTCCTAGAATTTTTATGTAAAGATTTTTCATTCCATAATTATCATACCGATATAAAATTATATGCCCTGTTTTCACTTTTTATAACATACATTTTTCCATTATTGCAGTCTTCACAAATTTTTTAAGTAGTCATACAAAGTCCATTGAATGACATGAAAGACTGTACATGAATATTCCCTGGAGATGGGGCACTTAGTATTATTTTTGTGCTTTAAGATTTTCTTAAATTTATCATTCTTTATACATAAATATTTGCCTAATACCCAAGAACATTTCCTTAGCATCAATATAAAACTTGGTTAAATTAAATTTTAAGGCCCCTGAAGGGATGCAGGAATTCAAAGGAGAAGTCTATTTGATGAACTAGAAACATCAGGAAGGTTCCCACAAAGCTGAAGGAAAACACATCAGATTAGGAAGCAACCCGACCATGGACACTCAAGAAGAGTGAAGCAGAGAGAGAGCCTTGCTTCCCTCCTCACACCCTTATTTCTCACTATGAAATGTGACTCTCATCTATCAGGTCATGGTGTAGGAACTCTGGCTCCCTATGTTTTATCTGACTCCCAAGAAATCAAAATGAGACAAATTCAGGTACAAGAAGTAAGGGCAGAATGTACTACATACAATTTTCTCTTCCTGGCATCCCATTGTCGAATGCAATTACAATAACATACATATTTAGCTTGCTCTGGGGACATAATCACAAGTAACCTACAAATAAGCCATTTAAATGCCATCCTACATAAGGGGCCTTTGGTGAAAAGAATTCATAGACTAAGCCTTACATTCTCATAATAAACAAAATTGTTAAGTGGATTGAATACAAAGCAATGGAGTTTGGGCTTTTTCTCTAAGGAAGAGTAGAAAACAAAACAAAAGCCCCACTTGATGGTATTATTTCTTTCTAAACATTTTATCTGTTTGGATTTCCAATGACACTGTCTGCTTTTCATCTATAAGCCAGTCATGGCTGTTAAGGAGTGCTATAGAGAAATGAATTCAGTACTAAAGGGTGGCAAGTGGCTCCAGTATGAGCTCTGCCATCTCCCTGCTTTGTGATTTAGAACAAAACGTATTGCAGCTTTTCCCCCTAGGGTTTGGCTCCCCCATTCATAGGTTGAAATGATTGGACATGAGAATTCTTTAAATGCATTGCCCTTTGAAAATCTTGGTTCCAAGCAATACATGATGTAAAGCTAGACAACAAATTTACATTAGTTGAATATTGATTCTATCCTGGCAGTAAGTTAATAAGCCATAGCCCCAAAGAGTTAATTTTGAAGAGTAAACTCCCATTCAATTCAGTGAAGTAGCCTGGGTTGTTGGCAGTCAGATAAATGAAAGCTGGAATTGTTTACAAGAAAAAATCCAGCATCCTTGAAAGATTTCCATGGTTTATCCTAAAGAAAAAAGGTCTTTCTGAAACCCACAGATTTCTTCCATAATAGAAACAATTTGGACCCGACTGCATATGATCACATCGCATCTGTCATAAGTAAAATGTTAAGGAAGGTTTTGTAAATACTTTTAACAAATATCATAAAAATTAAAAGGTTGCTGGCATTATGGCCAAGGGGAACAATATAGAAAGCAATGATGTTTCCATTAATCAATAAATTCCACCCCCCCATTCATACATAGTCTGAACTCTACTGATTTTACTGTACTGAACTGAGGTATTTTACCATGAAATTTTTGTTCTACCCCTAAGACTTTAAGGGAAAAAGGACTCCAAGATGATTACTGTTCTAAAAAGGAGGACACCAGGAATGAGGTTGTTATATTTCGAAGAGTCTGCATTGGCAGATGGCTTGCAATGTGTATGTTGCCACATATTTTTAGTTCATTCTTCTTCAGTCTCTCAGTGATGAACTTTAGAGAGCTAACTATTACAAACGAACCTACCATATCTGAGAGAGTGATGCTACTAACACTTTGCAGATATTGAGGGCCTTGAGGACATAAATGGCATCCAACTCTATAATGCTGGTAATTATTTTATGGTAGCTGGTTAAGATTTAGCATACTGGAAAATACTAATAACTGGTAGAACCTATAATTTTATTAAGAAGTTAATGGTTAGTGGAGGGGGAAAGTTAAATGCCAGCAGTTAACAGTCCTTTATCTGCTGTCATTCAGCCAGATGTCATACTCCTTTCTGTGACTAATCCCAATTATGTCCCCTCCCCTTGCCCTGCAAAATTGTATGTATTAGTGAGATAAACAGGGCTGAGGCCAGCCCTTAGAAGAAATAAGGAGATCTGATTTCTAATTGCAAAACAAGTACTTGCAAATAGTACTCAGGTTTCCTGATCAGCCAAATGTGTATACTGACAATCTTAACATGGGTTCCCTGTAAGGATGAAATGAAGCAATGCATGTGGAACATCTATAACAGTGTTAGAAACATGTGCAGGAAGCAAGGCCATGTCTGAGGTCCTGCCCAAGCCTTTCTCCTCTGTCCTCCATCAGCAAGCTCAGTCACAAGCAAGGTCACATGAGCAATGATGGTCATAAACAGACCAATGCAGTGAGAGATCTTTGAGTTCACTGATTTTGTAACTTAATCTTACATATAAAATTGGGGCAGAAATGCAGTCATTGGAATGAAACGGGGCAAATTTCGATAATGGGAGCTGGAACTGGATCCACACATTAGTACGTAGGAAAGAGCTAACCAAAAAAATGGACTAGAATAGATAGATAACGGAACAATTGTAACTACTCTCCTCTGGTGGCAGTCTGGATTCCTCTCTCATTTACTCTGGAGTTTGCATCACACCAACTTGCTACAGAATAGCCCATCTTCAAGAATAAAAAGCAAATTAAAAGTTAAAAAGCAGAGCAAAACAAGCATTCAAAGTAAAGCACAACCTCACTTGATCCTGCATCCCCTCAAGCTACTACCTACTTTCTCATTTCCTCTTTACAACAAAATCCCCCAACAGAATTATAAATACTCACTACTTCACTTCCTCATCTTTCACCTTCAATTAATATTTTATCCCAAACAATTAAAAAAAAAACAAGGCAGAGTCCATCAAGATGGGGAGGGCATTACTGGGATTAGAATAAAAATCTTCAGACTTTAATATTGAAACAAGACATACCAGTGAAATGGCTATGTTCCAACTAAACAATTTGTTTGCTATTTGGAAAAGTGGACAAATAGCCTGAAACACTGACCTTAAACTTACTTTAAATACTCTCTGGCATAAGATTTCTAAATATAAGATATCCTACTTAATAATATTTGAAAGAAAAATTGTTTTAAAATACACATGTGATGTACTCAGAACTGACGTATGTCTTATGTAGCATGGTTCAAGCTAATGATCCCCAAATCAATGGATGTTCTCCCAATGATTTCCCTCCTCCCAATCATGTAGTCCTAGCCCAATAAACAACAGGAGGAAAAATGACAATGCTTATATTCATGCTTATATTCACTGTACTATGAATTCTGTATCAAATAATGATTGATTGATTTGATGAAATTAATATATATTAGCTGTTCTAGCAACCTGCATTTTATCCTAGGGGAATCAATGTATAGGAGCTAAATGCTCACTTGGTAGAGATTTACCTGTGTGTCCAAGATCAAACTTAATCCAAAAGTTTCTCATTTCCCCACAATTGATTCTAATGCCATTGCCTATTAGCAGTTCAAACCAGTTTAGTTCCCTAGAAATAAAAGAAGGGGGCAGGTAGGAACCACCAGATAAACAGTTCTGCCTATTGCATAATATCACACCTTTAAATTATGAAAGTTCTAGGGATAATGAAAGTGTTAGTAGGTTTTAAAAATGCAGGTCATGCGGAATGAAAATAGAGTAGTTGAAAAACTGTCACATTACTTGCTGTTTATACATAAGATCAGATATATAATTGTGTGTCCTGTATTTGAAAGGATGTAGGATTCTGTTTGCATTTCGAAGAGCTTGGACCCACAAACATTGCATGAAGCCTAGAATGAAATCGTCCAACTGCCATTTACTCTCAGCCAGAGATATTCAAGGTGGAGCCCAGCACTTAGCTTTGAGAACATGCTTCAAAACCATACCACCAGCAGCTTACATGTCTCTGCACTGAGCATGCCCACCATCCTGTCCTAATAAGGTACAGGGGGAAGACACCATCAAGCATAAGGCTCAGGGCAAAGTATGGGTTCTGAGACCAGACACAATTTCTTGCCAGTTCATTTTGGTCTTGGAGGCAGAAGCCAAAGGATTCAAATCTTTTCCTTGAACTTTCCCACATGATTAACAAGGCTTCCCTAATTGGGGTTTTAAAACCATCAAATCTCTGTACTGATTTCCAGGCTTCCCCTATATAGAGTTAGTGTATTATGGGAATAAGAAGTACCATATGACTTCCCTGCATGACTGAGCTAGAGGGCCACTTGTTCTTTTCACCTGAAATCTGTGACCATGAGGAGATTTTGGATGAGGCTGGTTGAGCTGTCAAGTGAGCAGCAACTATCAGGTTATGATGGTGAACCTTTGCATTAACAAGCAAAATCCTTTGACTCTTAATTTCCTGAAGTTTCTCCCTAATTTTTTCCTGTACTTGGTAGCGCATATTTTAGTACTATCCAAGATTATTTCCAATGTGAAACACAGCTTTTGAAATATTAGAGTTCTTTCCAGAGCCTATAAGATTAGAACAAAGTGCTAAACATGGCTTGTGGCCTAACATTTTGGACTTTGTGATGTAGAAGAGGCCTGAAGAGAGACAGCACCTGGATTAGGTTTCTTTCCTTTTGCTATGAACTGAATCGCATCCGCCCAAGATTTATGTTGAAGCCCTAACACTCAATGTGATCATATTGTAGGAGGAGGCCTGTTAGGAGATACTTGAGGTTACTTAGATCATAGAGATGGATCCCTGATACACTAGGACTAGTGTCCTTGTACGAAGAGACACCAGACAGCATGTTCCCTGTCTCTGCCACGTGAAGACATGGCCAGAAGGCCACCATCTGCAAGCCAGAGAAAGAGCCCTCAGTAGAAACTGTATTGGCCTGCACCCTGATCTTTGACTCCCCAGGATCCAGAACTGTGAGACAATAAATGTCTGTTGTTTAATCCTCCTAGTTTGTGGTGTTTTGTTATGGACGCCCAGGCAGACTAAGTATCCTCTCTCAATGTTTCACTGTCAGTTGTCAAATATTATTTTTGCTGGTTAAGACTTTCACAGTATTTGCATACATTTTTGTTATTGGCTTTTAATTGGGCGTCCTCCAAACTCTCTGCTTCCAATCTGTAACCAGAATCTGCTCTAATCTGTATCTCTTCTTCTTATTGTCCCTTAGTCTCCTAGACACTTCAACTTAAAGATATGGAGACAAACTTGTAGAATCTGACTGCCATCAGATTTCAGTTCTTTTTTCAAACAAATGTGTGAGTAAGGCACTCTATTTTTCAAAGATTTACAAAAGTGCTGTATGGCCTATAGAGATATTTGAATTCACTTAACCAGACATGCAGAGTTTACTGCATTTTTCTTCAGGGCTGCCTTTCCATATGGCCAGTATATTTATATCCCACAACCACACACTTTACAACCTAATAACATCTGCTTTCTAATCTTCACTCCTTGACTCAATTGTCCCCTACAGTGTTGATATTTTTGATATCACAACAGATACGCCATCTTCATTGTTTTTCTTTTCAACTTAATTTTAAAAGTTTGGAGAAAAAGGGCTATCAACTTTAAACAGGAATACAAAGAGACAATCTGCAATAGTAGTAAAGGCAACCACTGTAAGAAACCATTATATATGGCACATATACACATACTTCTATGTAAAAGAACACACAGTTAAATTGGAAAGAAGATGAAGAAGAAGAAAAGGAGGAGGGGGAGGAGGAAGAGGAGAAGGAGAAGGAGTAGAAGAAGGAGAAAGAGGAGAAAGAGGAGGAGGAGGAGATGAAGATGAGGAAGAGGAAGAAGGAGGAGGAGGAGGAGGAGGAGGAGGAGAAAAATAACAACGAGGAAGAGAAGGAGAAGGAGGAAGAGAAGGGGAATAAGAAAATGAAGAAGAAAGAGAAAGAGAGTAGAAGGAGGTAGAGAAAGAGGGGGAGGAGGAGGATAGAAGAGGAAGGGGAAAGAAAAGAGGAGGGTAGCAGAAGGTGGAGGAGGGAGAGTAGGAAAGTATTTATGTCAGGAAAAAAAAGATAGCTCTAACAGACAAGGATTTTTATTAATTACTCATGAAGACTTGGAAATACTACTAAAACAGCATGGGAAATGAAAATCAGAATATTATTACATCATGAGCATAAAGGCAGCTATAGAGTAACCATTATATAATTCACATCTCAAAATATTATTTAGGTTATTCTGGAAAAATATTTTCCTGTTAAGTTACAGATCAAACAAACAAAACAAAAGACCCTTCCAGCTATCGTCATTAGTATATTTGCAGGGGCCCAAGTTAACCATGCATGACAATTGTAGTGAAGATATTGACACTCTCAGTGGGCAGACCAAAGAGAAAACTTACTTTATCCAGGCCTAGACTGTTCTTATAACAAGGGGCAGTGAAAGAAGGTCCCTTTTTATTCCTACTAGGGTAGTGTCACTTTTTCCCTTCACTGTAACACAGCCTACAGCTGTGGATTTAGAGTCACCTTGGGAGCAGTTTATAGCTGAGAAGAAAGAGAGCACATTCTTAAGCTGCCAAACTTTTCTGAGTGCTAACATCCAGTCAACATCAGGGCCGCAAGGAGGCAATCAGGAGGAGACTCTGGCCATCAGAAGGGTATACAGGAATCTTAAAGGTAGCTGCTGTTCATCTTCTTCTAGAAAACAGAATTCAATGACAATCTTCCTGTTTTTGCTATTGTAGTGATGGGTGTGGGCTTTCATTGGTTTCCCCTCTTACCAATGTGAAGTTCAGTGATACACAGTTTTTGTTTGCTTGTTTTGTTTTGTTTGTGAGGGCCCTCCTTAACCACAAAAAGCAAAATGGTTAATCTTTCTAATCATTTCATTTCCTATACCAAATAATCCATTTTTCTTGTTCTCCCATGGAGCTGTGTCTTAGTACTTCTCTTGGTGACCACAAATGCCAGGCATCTACTTTCAGGGGTGCGTAGTTTGCTAGTGTCATTTCAGATGATGATGGCATTTGATAAAATTTTCTGGTAATTTGACAAATTGCATTTTATAATGAAATCTAACCAATATGCCATATGAATTCTTAATCAGACTTCTGACCTTACTATTATTGTAATGGGAAAAGTTTCAGCCACTTCCAGCTAATGAAATCAGTCTTTTCCCTTTGACAATTTCCTACATCTGCATCCGTATCCTTAAGCCCAGACAGTGTCCTTAACACAGCAAACACACTTACTATTGGGGAGAAATTCACTTTAGTTGTGCATCTAATCTCAGTTGGCCAGGCATCTGTGGAGGAAACACTTAGCACTGATCATTGAAGAGAAGGGTAGATTTGGCCATTTATAAGCAAAGTGGAAGGAATAGACAACATCCCCTCCTCCATTTGAGATAAAAAAAAAAAAACTATATGATATATTAGCATATACAATGAATTATAGCAGAACCTAATGATCTTTCCCAAGTGATTGATCACAAAGTTTGATTAAAACTAACATGTCTGTTTTGGTCAACATTCTGAGTTGTTTCAACAGCATTATTTTCTTGGAATGAAATTCAGTAAAAGAAAGTACTGTATCTCTCTCCTTGGGAGTAAATCCTGACTACCTCTTACAATGACTGATAGCCACTGTAGGAATGACAGACTTATTTCTACTCTGGCTGCCATACTTACCTGTAGTTTAAGTAGGCTGTCAATAGGTGATATTTTCAAGATAGACCAAAGGCTTCCCTAGATTAAAAATAATAATAGATTCCTTACCGACAATCAAGTTGACCAAAATGCCACTATCCATCCAGGAGACCATTCATTCTTCATTCATGCATCAAACTAAGTGACTAATTATATGCCAATCCCTACTAGGGTGAAACAAACAAGCAAGCAAGCAAACAAACAAACAAACAAAAAAACCAGAGAAAACAAAATAAAACAAACAAAAACAGAGACAAATAATAGAGCTTTCAATTTCAAAGCTTCATGTCTAGTATGAGAAATGAGAAAATATACATAATTAAAATATAATGAGAAAAGGTCTATCATGCATGTAAGAGAGGGGTGGGATTACAAACTCATTAAGAACTTTTTACTTGAAATTGCAATTGTTTTTCTTTCCAAGAAAATTTTTTAAAACTTGTTACTAGCTTTCAGGAGAGGTGATGCATTATTAGATGGACATTCAGCACCTTAGAGGTTCATGTAAAAGAAATCACATTCCAACAGTAATTGAAAGATCTACATTTTAGTCTTAATTATGTTTTTAACTAACTGTGGAACACTGAATGCCTTTCAGTGTATATAAAGAATATATATGTTCTGCGGAATCCATATATATGAATATATAACATCTATCTGTCTATCTATCTAGAAATCCCTAAAGTTGCCCTCATGTTCTGTAATTTAAGTCGAATATGAATAAGAAGAATAACAAAATAACAATAGATTGCCCTTCAGAGTGAGACAAAACTGATTTTTCTTCTCAACTTTATTTCAAATGGAAATATTTTGGCATCGTATATACCTTGAGACCAATTCTTAGCTTACAATATTGTGAGAATTCTTAAGATATATGAAGTATCCAGTATCTAGTATAGTACCTATACTATCATTTGTTACCAGCTTACTGCTTCTCACCCTCCCCCACACACCTGCACACAGATGCCTTACCCATCTCCTCTTTAGAGATAAGAGAGGTTACTTCACAGATAGGAGCCAAGATGGTGATCATATGCACATATGCTTTGTTGAAATGAACTGAGACAGATTCACGGGAAACTTTGGACCATGAAGGATGATTGGCCAAGGAAGGTCTGGTGACTCTGGACAGCCAAGAATAATACCAAGTTAAGATGTAGTCCAGATATGGGGAGAGAAAGAAATGGAGCTTGCAAGATTTGTCAAAGGCACACCCTGTGTTTTTGAAGTTTATTTCACTTGATCAATGAGTGTATATTTATTATCTTTTCTGTGCCCATTGGTCTGGGCCTTAGAAGTGGAGAATGCAGAACAATTCCCAAAAAAGTTTTAGTTATGTAAATAGACCATTTCATTCATGACTGACAATGGGTTTTATATTATTCTTTAACAGTTTATCATGTGTACACTAAAAAGGTAAGTTTTTCTAGGGGCATCTGGGTGGCTCAGTCTGTTAAGTGTCTGGCTCATGGTTTTGGCTCAGGTCATGATCTCACAGTTCATGAGTTTGAGTCCTGTGTCAGGCTCTGCACTGACAGCACAGAGCCTGCTTGGGATTCTCTCTCTCTCCCTCTCTCTCTCTCTCTGCCCCTCTCTCTCAAAATAAATAAAGAAACTTAAAACAACAAGTTTTAATATGCCTGTGTAACAAAGTAAGCATTGGACAAAGTTGCCATTGCAACATTAATTTTATATCTAGAAGAGTTCTACATGTATGAATGAGATTATAGATGTGATTACTCACACACACACACACACACTTATTTTTACCTTTGTCAAGCTAAATCTTACACAGTAAAGTGTACTAATATTAAAGTTACAGCTTGATAATTTTTTATATTTGCATACCCTGCATAATCGTCACTCAGATCAAGATATAAAATATCTCCAGTTCATAACAGTCATATCTATTATTAGTTGTCTTTATTATTTTTCAATTTGGTGGGGGGGGCAACTTGATTCTTAACCTTCTTTATTCTTCCATAATAATAAAAATGAAAAAGCCCTGAAATATTCAAAGAAAAGCTCTTTTGCTTAACAACCTAAAATAGGAAACTGCAGAAAACTCTATGTTCTATTCAGGCTCAGTTATTCAGAATTTCTAACAGTGGCATTTGTAAAAATAGTAGAATAGAATTCTAGAGTTTAGAACAAAATATGCCAATTACTGCCTAAAGCCCTAGACAAGTATTCTTTTTGAGTCTCAGTTTCACAATCTATAAAATAATAAAGTAATAATCCTTAGCTTATCTACCTTACAGGAAAATTGTAATGATCAAATGATCAAATGCATACGGTAATCCATTTTAAATTGTAAAGAACTAGAAAAAAACAGTATTACCTGTTTTCTCAAACTAGCTTGGAATATTTCAAATTTAATAAATCAATCTGATTTATCCCCAAAGGAAATAGTTCCTATCTCTTGATTGGGAAACTATTGAAGTCCTTTCTAATAATCAACTGTTTATACTTCATTTGCCCTTATTCAATTTCATCCTGTTAACAAATATCTCCCTTCTAACTTCTTTCCCCTTGTGTATTTATGCTTTTCTGGCTCTTCTGCCAAAGCAGTGATTATATGTGATATATTAGAAGGAAATTTTACTGGAGTAATAAGGTCATGATTATTGAGGCTCATTCCGCAGTGTCTCTCAAAAAAGAACTAGTAAGCATTTTGCAATATACAGATGAAAGTCCTGTGAAATACACAGTTGATTGTAAAAATCACTTGCTCTTTCAAACTTAAAACTTTTAAATAGGAGACACCTGAATTATGAAAAATATTCTTTGATACAAATGCCATTTATGGTGATTTTATACAAACCTCTGTTTGAATCCATACATATTTATCTCCTACAAACAATTTTGAGAATTTATTTCCCCCAAAAATGTTCCTGTTTTTATTTTTTCTTTACACTGCTTATGCTTAGGTAGAGGACTAAACTTTCCAGATTGCTTAAGTGTGCCTTTAAAAGAAATTTCCTGAGTATGGAAAAAAAAATGCCTAGGTACTGAAAAATTGAGAATCAATATCCCAATCAAATTATCATGCTCATCACTCAAATGGAATAATATTCTTTTATTTTATGGAAGAAATATGAACAGAAGATTTAAAAAAGTACATTATTTTGAAGGTCCAGCTACTTGAGATAGCAAAGCTTTATTTTAAAAGCTTTATTCTAAAGAGAACAAAAATAAGCTGGGTGCTCATCCTCAATACTTCAGTGAAAATCCTTCCTTATGCACATTATTTCCCTGGGAAATCCAGATGTCCTGAACCATTTGGTCAATGCAGCATTTGAAAGAATCCTAATGAAAACCATATAAAAAGGGGAAGCCTTTACAAACATTGAATGCTACAGAAGGAGAAATGTTCTACATATGAGTGTCAGGTGATCCAAGTCTGAATGTTTAACACTGCCACTTATTACCTATAAAAAATTGACAACATGAATGGACCATGAACACATTATGCTAAGCAAGATAAGCCAGACAGAGAAAGACAAATACTGTATTATATCACTTATATGTGGAATCTAAAAATATCAAGCATGTAACAAAACAAAACAAAACAAAACAAACAAACAAACAAAACACTGAGGTTTTTTGGGTTGGTACCAAACACTCTTGGTAACAGTGGTTACCAGAGGACGGAGGTGGGAGTATAAGATTGATGGTGTTTAAGAGTACAAACTTGTAACAAGTACCAAAATAGCCATAGAGATTTAACGTACAGGCTATGGAACATAGACAATAGTGCTGTACTCTAAGTATGTAATGTGATAAATATCACATACATTTTATATATTACATGCATATTATATATCACATACATATTTTATATATTATAATATAAAAATGTGTTCAAGTAACACATTATACACCTTAAATTTATACAATGTTACATGTCAGATTTAGCAGTAAAAAAATGATTAAGCCACTAAAATTAATTGAGGCTTACTTTTTTCCGTATCATGTCAGTCAGGATGTTTTCTGCTGCTGGTGACCAAATGCTAACCAACTAACAGAGGCTCAAGCAAGAGTGTGTGTGTTTTGTTTGTTTGTTTTTACTTAACAAGAAACTAAAGGGAAGGAGCCTCAGAGTTGATTCAGTGCTCACATTTATCTTCATCACTGGGTGCTCTGGCTTTTCCTATCTCTCTGCTCTCCATCCTCACTGTATTGTAGGGATCAACCTTTATGTCAAAAGATGGCTAGGGGCAGCCGGGTAGCTCAGGCAGTTAAGCATCTGACTCTTGATTTCAGCTCAGACCATGATCTCATGGTTCATGGTTTAGAACCCTGATTGGGCTCTGTGCTGACAGTGTGGAGCCTGCTTGGGATTCTCTCTCTGCCTCTCCCAGCTTGCTCGCTCTCTTGCTCAATCAATCGATCAATCAGTCAATCAATCAATCAATCAATCAATCAATCAATCAGAAAGATTGTTGTAGCCACCCTGTGTATCCCATTCTTACAGAAAAACAATGGGTTGCCCTTTCTGATTGGTTGTACCTCTCCCTCCCCCACCCCTCCTCCTCCCCTTCTTCTTCTTCTTCTTGTTCTTGTTCTTCTCCTTCTTCTTCTTCTATCAGTAGGAGAATCATGCCCACAATTCCATTGAATGGGATTATATGCCCATTATATTGTATGGGATATTAATGGGATTATATGCCCGTCCCTAGCCTCAAGGCAGCCTGGGAGTGTGTTGATTATTTTCAGCCACTATGATACAAAGTAGGCTCTTCTGGCAAGTTCAGAAGGAGAAAGAGATGGCTGTAGGGTTCACAACCAGCAGCTTCCATCTATCATAAACATCCAGTTTACACAGTACAATGGAGGTTCAATCAAGTCACATGCTACATCATTTAGTTTAGTGCCTGGAATAAAGTAAATATATTGAAATGTGTGCCTTCATTCATTTGGGACTTTGGAACTAAAATACAAACCTATAGCACAAAGATCAATTTGGACCTACAGGCATCATCTTGAAAAAAATCAAGAACATCTGAATGGCTTTTTGGTGACCCAAGATCTATTTTCAACAACTATTCCACAGGTATATTGTCTTATATCTTAGCCTGTTCCTGTGCATATTACCTCCCTGAACTCTGAAGCTATTTGCACTTGTGACTCACTGTAATATTTTGCCAATTATTTAAAAACAATGTATCAATTATTATGAAAGAATAGAGAAAGAAACAACTTATTATTTTTGAACCTTCATTTTCTCATCTGTAAAATGATGGTAGGCATATGAGCTTCACAAAATTCATCTCAAGGATATCTTAGCTTGAGTTTCCTAACCAGGAACTTGAGAAGCAGATTCTTATGCCAACTCTTCATAGAAAGAGTACTGTCAGTACAAAGGGAATGAAAAGCACGGATAAAACAGGGAAAAATAAGCTAATCAAGGAAATGGTTTCAGTTGGAGACCAGCTTCACCCTTGGTCTAATCCCATGGAAAGTTTAAGGAACAAGAAGTATATAGAGTTGGTCTCACTTTGAGGCAAGGCAGCTAGCTGTCATAACTCCTTTCAGTCTGTCAGTTAGTCAGTCAGTCAGTCAATCTGTCAATCATGGGCTGCAGGTGGGAGGAGGAGTGGGAATGAAGTGTGTAAACTCCTGGATGAAGTGGCTCCCATTTGATGGACGGCAAGTCTGTATTAGTCATTAGCAGCTAATCCTCACAACTGGAGAAGTGGCACATCAGCCAGTAAAGGGGATTGGGTTGGAGCATCAATAGTGTCCACTACAAGGAATAAATATGATGATACACATGATATGATATACATGAAGCATAAGCACAATAATTGGGAGACAGCGGATATGCAATGAATATAGTCAATAAAACAACAAATGAGTTAGTATGGCTGCAGAAAGAGTGGTCAGTGAGAATTATGATGCCTAAGAGTTTGTTCCTTATTCTGAAAGTAAGGGGAGGGACAGTCACATTTTAAACAGAAGAGTGACGTATTTGGATGTTAAGAAAGAAAATTCCAGTGACTGTATGGAGAAATGTTTGAACAGCAGTGTATTAGGGGCAGGGAGAATGATGAGAATACTATATGGAAGTTACATAATGGATATGATATGAGTCTAAACTAAGGTGATGGGAAAAATGCAAAAATAGAAGGGCAATGCATCAAAGTTTATGAAGGTTACTTTCCAAAACAGCCAATTTATTATATGTTAGGGTACGGGGGAAAGAATATAATTAGTAATTATAATAATATGGCATTTGGCTTCCAGTAGCCACTCTGGATGAGGGAATAATTGCATAACTGTCATAATATAAACTTATAACATAATAGTTTCTTTTGTCTCATTTTTATCAACATTTGTTTCATAAATAAAAAGTACATAATCGATTACATGGTGGAGAATGGTAAAGATTATGTCTATTTCCCAAACTGAGAACCCCATGACTATCAAATTTACAAATAACTGATGCATTTGACCAGATGACTAGTTCTACTTTTTTGATATTCAGCGAATCCGTTGGTTATTGATCAATCGCATCATCTTCTGGTACGTATAAAATACATGTCCAATATAGCTATCTGGGTGATGGTAATTATAATAAAAGTTTGTTTTTGCTAGGTTTAATAAATCCACAATCATAACTTTGTGAAGTCACGATTAAGGCCCTCATCCCTCGCTTCTCACATTTGATATTTTTCCTTTACCACTACGGAATATTCAGGATGTAGATCTATTCCTGTTCACTACAGTATCTTGTCAAGGCATCCCATTCTTGCTTATTTTATTTGGTCCTAGCAATTCTTTAACCATGAATCTAAATGCACTTTTTAGAACCACGTGTGCCCCTCAACATCTAAGATTTGAGGAGAATCTTTGAACACTTACAAATTTTAGACATGAGACTTCTCCTTCAATCATTCCCTAGGTGAGATACTTGATGTTGGCTTCATTCTCTTTCTAAAGACTAAGAGAGGAGTCTTTATAGTGCTTTTGGTAATCTGATGTCTCAAGAGGGGGAAAAATGCTTTCTTGCTTATACCACATGCAATTTAACTAGCAAAATGAAAAGTACATAGCAGAAATTTTGTTCTAAAAAAGAATTGCTTCATCTGATTTGAAATCTGTTTCATAAGTTACTAAGCCATGGGGTGTTTTGTGGAAATTTTAGTAGTTTTCTATTTTAATATGTTACAACATAAAATTAGTTCAAATGAAATGTTCAATTCTCTTGCTAATATGTGATTGGTTTCAATTTCTGGTATTTTTTTCTTTTGTTGACATTAGTAAAAAATAAGATAGATGCTTTATCTTTTGGAGGAAGAATATTTACTGGTATCAGCTGTACTTGTCAACTAAAACTGTTCATTTCTCCACAGCTGGCTCTCAAGACTTGACCTGTTTTGCAATGTTCATGAAATTCAAGTCATATAGACATTAAATTCATAAAAGATGTGCTAAACAATGGTATGTCTCAGAAGCTATTCTAGGGGCTACAGAAATGAAAATATGGATGTAAACATTATGTGCTCTCAGGCATCTTAAAATCTAATACCGTGACAAATACACAAACAGACCTGAACAGAGCTAGTGCAATGAGAATTAATCCAATGATCATAATCTCTTGGTAGTGGGAAGGGTTGAGGAAATATTTATTACATAGAAGTGACAAGGCTTTCAGGTAAGGTTTAGAAGGTAGAGATGGAATAATAAGGCAAATAAGGGGAAAAAATTAACATGACCAAAAATGTGATTAAAAAAAAAGTACACAAAATAAAAGTTTAAAAATGGCTTAAGCATTTCTTTTGGATTTTTTTTTTTTTTTTGGAAGGAAAAGTGCTGAAGTCTCATTTCTAAGGATGGGAAAATCTGACAAGTTTTAGAAACACATCTATTTGATGCTATTACACCAAAACATCTGAACAGTTAAATAAAGTTTTATTTATTACCTGGATATTTGCTTACCTGCAAACATAACTTTAACCATTAACTATAATGTAGTGATATTTTTGTTATATTCCCCAACCTTTTCATTCTCCTAATATTCAGCAATCCAACAATGGAGGGATAATACTCATTATTTCATCATATAAACCTTGTAGTAACCCATATTACATGTAACTCCAACTTTAAGATAATAAAGTAAAAACAGTTGACTAAAAACTCACTATCTTTATAATGGAAGCATTGCTGGATTGACAAAACAATTGACTGTACGATATCAGCAAGAATGAAAGCATATTTGTCTTCTACGAATAATAAGACGCTAGAAATCTATTACAACTTTCTTTAAAAAATCCCAAACCTAAAATTTTCTTTCTTTAATTATGTATGAGCGATATGTCTTTCTACTACTTTGATAGGTGGAGGGGTTTACTTACTCAACAATAATGCCAGACCTATGACTAGACATATGAAACCATGTACTCACATGGCAAGACTGGATGATGTTGAAAGATAGCAACAAAAACATACATGTGCTTTGGTTATGTATTTGAAAAAAATGTATCTTATTCAGTAGAGATCGTAAAACTCCGTTAAGGACAAACTATTAAATCCCCTGCATCTAGAATATACAAAACTTATTTATTGAAGATCTATTTTGTGATAGGCACTATTCTGGATATTCAGAATACAGTAGGCACAAAATCTGCAAATTCTTACCCCACAAAAGTGGAGAAAGATCAAAATATAAGTAAAAAGAAAAGTAGAACCATTTTAGGAATGGAGGTTGGAAGCATTTTAGGAAGTGGAGGTTGGAAGCAGGGTTGGGGAGAGAAGGGGTGTTACCAAGAGTAATAATAGTAAGTGCAAAACTGAGCTCTGGGGATTTACAGAAACAGAGGGGAGAGCTCTTTGGTGGGAATAGGGAGTCAGAGAAATGTATGTGTTCAGCTTAGAATTTGGAGGGAATAGTAAGGAAATTGGAATTCATTCTAATGTCGATGAGAAGGTATTTGAAGCATAGAAGCCAAGTAGTAATACAACCTGGTAAACAGCAGGTGCTTAATTTAACTTTGCAGAAAAAAAATACAATTAAAACTTTCTTATGTTTGTGTTTTATGTTATATTGATGCTTTATTTTATATTTTAATTGTTTAAGTGAATTCTACCTGTGATTATACTAAGGCATGATTTGACCAGTTGTCTTTCATACTAACATTTGGTCAGGATTGTCATCTCATAGAATAACTGATCTGAAATAGTTAGAAAAAAATCCTTACTAGCGTTCAATTTTAAGGTTGGATTCACTTAACTGTTCACATTAATGTCACACATAACACATTTAACAAAATTTTCATTTTTTGAAAGATGATTCCTACTATATATGGATTATTATAATTTCTGAAGCATTGATCAAAGAATTTCAGAGTCTGGGGGTGGCAAAAACTTGCACAGACACAAGGCAACTAAAAGAAACTAGAAATTTATTGCATTGGAACTGAAGAAATATAATAAGTGACTTTATGTACCCTTTAAATTCTCCTCTTATATTATTTTGTGTTCCAAACAACAATAGAAAGTAAGAAATGAATTTCATGCTGTGGAAGAATGGCAGGCTCAGAATTGCATCCAAATAATAAAATGGCATATACCACATTCAAAGCACTGTGTTAATAGAGTTCATATGAAATATGTCTGCTTTATTGATTAATGTAAATTTGGTTATCCTTCCTTTGGTGAAGTCATCCTCATTTCTTACCCAAGATAGTTTATGCCTTGCCACTCCAATATACTAAAATTAGCTCTTAGATTCTGCAAATCTAATTCCAGTATGGCTATTTGGATGACTTTGATGATAACAATTTCCAGAGTACCTGTGAGAGTGTGATGGCTACAGCACGTGTGAATTCTCTTTACATTACACAAAGGACTATGATCCCTGCCATACTAGGGCTCCTATTCCCCACAGCTGTGGCCACTTGGGTCCCATACACAGGTCAAAAGCTAACTCAGGCTCTGAAATTAATCTTCTCCTAATCCAGGAGAATTTAAACTCTAACAAATAAAATCTGAACAGGCCGGGGTACTTCTTACCTAAGGACCAAGATCTATTAATTCAAGCAATTTTTTTCTTATTCCTATGACTAGACTTTGACCTTCTACTTAGTTCTAATAACAATATGTTTTTTCTTCCCATAAAGAAATGTATCTTCCTGAAAAACTGCCAGAATCTCAGTTATTCCAACACACCTCTCTGGTTATTAGGACTACAAAATTCTCTCCTTTTCATGTTTTTTTTTTTTTCTGGTAAATGATTTTATTTTCACTAACAAAGTGAAGCATCTGAAAATCTACAGGTAAGAACCTCTATCAACATTGCTTCCTGAGAGAATATGTTAGCAAAGTTATCATATGTTCTAGAAGTTCTTAGGTCATTCTCAGATGGATACTAGGCTTGAAAATTATTTTCTACATGAAAGGAGAGTATTACACTTGGCAAGGGCTGACCAATATACACAGGATGTGGAAGGAAAACATTAGTACAACTGGGGAACAGCACCTGGAGAAGTGCCTCTTGCACGCTTTAAGAGTGACTACAGCTGCTGCTTGAGTGACTTCAAAAAATACAGGAAGCAGAGGAGAGGATGACGTAATGTTCAGCCGTGTCTCCATGGAGGAGGATAGCATACGTGATTTGTTCCAAACCACCTGAACAAATAGGCTCCAGGTAGGCTTATCTATTTGCCTCAAAGGACAGGAAAAAATTTAACACCAAGGCTGCCAAAAAAAGAATACATTTCTGAGAAGGTTTTCCTAATGATTATATGGGAGATGAACAGTTAAAGATGTTGGCTCAATAGAGACTATCAAACTTTAAGATGAAGGAATATAGCACAAGTACAGGCTTCATTAGAGGTATGTTCCTTCCTTCCTTCCTTCTTGTCACACTTGTCACTTTTTCTCTAACCTGGTCCCCTTTCTTCCTTATTCTCTGATGCCCTGAAGATACCTAATAATTCAACTGAGAGGAAGCATACAGGAGCCATATTTTAGATTTACTTGCATATCTGCCTTAATGGAGTCTCATTAAAAGCCCTAATCAGGACACAGATTCTTTATCAGCCTTTTCTCTCACTGCCTCACATCCCCCTTTTACTCATGCATCCACTCGTAGTATCTTTGGGTGTTTTCCACTTCAAGTATCTGCAATCAGCCAGGCCTATAAAGAGTCTCACAAAGGTACAGATAGCAGAACTCATAAACAATCATGGAAATCTGTAAACATGACCAGAAAAAAAAAAATGAGTCTTTAAAGGCTTTGATGTGAAATTCAAGTCAGCCTCCATTACAGGTTAATTTTGATTTCAGAAAATGTACCCTTTAAGATAGCATATTAAACCAGATCCATTGTTTTTTTCTTTCTAACCTCTATTTTGGACTTCTTATTTAGCTCTGTATTCCAAATACCTAGAATAGGTACTGGGCCATAGCAAACTTAATAAGTATCAAATAGAATGAAATTTAAGGTCACATTATTTAAAAATATATTTTGCTTTCATTTTTATTTCATCTTCAATACTAAAAATATCTCCTATAGCAGCTCATAAAGGGCAAAGTGAATTATAGATTTAATTTTCCAGACAATTCGGACATCTTCCTCTCTCCCTCCACCCCTCCCTCATAAAATGCACAAAATGAAAATAACTCTCTTTAAATCCCCCTTTATTTTTTTTACACAGACATGTGAAGGGAGAGAGTGCAGTGTTCATACACCTTGAGAGAAATAATGCCTTGGATTTAGAGAATGGCAAACATAAGGCAAAGAAAACTACACGTGAACAAGTAATCACGGTACCGCATGCACCCTGTGTGCGTTCAAAGGCTACGTACGGAGATGATTCGTTGACCATTTGTGATGCAGGCAAACAGTCCAGTTCCTACAGGGACATTTAGGAGATGAGTGTATGGCATGAGCACAAGGAAACGTTTTATACTGCCATGAAGGATGACTTTGAATGGAGACTGCAGCTTGCCCCTAGCAGCACTCAAGGGAAGGGGGGAGAATGGACTGGGGCTAGGGAGGGGCAAGGAAGGTCATTTCAGGCAGAGGGACCGAAGCCTCAAAGGCCAGCAGCTTTGCATATTCAAAAATGCAACCAGCGCTGTGGGGCTGCCATTTGCAAAACCATGCACCAATCACAGCAGTAGGGACAGGGTAGTAAGTCAGGGTGTAATCAGGACTGTTTGTGTGAAGCTTAGCCCCGAAAAGGCAGCTGAAGTCCCAGGACCCCTTCACATGGCTTGCCCTCAGAATCAGACCACACTTACACACTTACACAGAGAGCTGCCCATACCGCCTGTTTCCAGAAACTGGAAGGATCGTTTCTTACCTAAACCTTTCCCCTGTTGTCACACTGCATTCTGCTTTAAATACAAGCATTAGAGATTCATCAGAGAGTCTTCTTTAAAATAAACAATAGCAGCAACAAAACACTTTCCAGAGAGTAGAGTATTGAATTTACCAGCCCATCAATCACCCCTCTTTCCAGCTCACAATGGAAGGGAGGAGAGGAACGATTTTAGAGGATGAGACACTGGCTGCCAAAGGCAGTCGTGGAAAGGTGGCATAGAACTGGTGAACTGCACATTCATGCACACAAGCAGGCATAGGAACCTCGGACAAAAGGGCACAAGTAATCATGGTGGGGGTGGGGGTGATGGGGTAGGGGATAGACACACACCAACAGGTGAGGTTAAAGAGGGCGCAAAATACAAACTGATTTAGTAAGCGTCTATCCATGTTGATTCTGAATCCTGTGAAAATTTCTGCCTATTATACAAAAGTGTATGGGACAGAGCTATTTTCCTCAGATCATCTGCTCTCTCAATGCAGAAAAGCACTGGGAAGCCTAGCAGCTGAGACTGTAAATTACTGAATAGTTATTTGGGATTATGATTTTATTCCTGCATTTGACCGTGCTTTCTCTGTTGTATAAGAAAAAAGGAGGCTTTTAGGGCAAGGTCCATACTGCTTTCCACAGACACTCCTCTGGAGTCATGATCATGAGCACTGGAGTTTGGCTCCGTTACGTCTCAGCTGTGTGATCGTAATCAGGTAGCTTAAGCACGTTGTTCCTCAGCTTCCTCATTTGTAAAGTGGGAAACATAGCAGTGCCTTCCTTACAAGGTGGTTGGAAGGGTAGATGGTTTTAATAGTTTCAAAGTCTTTGGAAGAATGTCTGATATGTAGTAAGTGCTGTAGAAGTGTTAGGTGTTATTATTTTATCCAGAAATCGCAAAACTAAAAGGAGGAACATGAGTGAAACTAGCCAGCATTCTTATGTGATTCTTACAGAAAAAAAAATTTAACAAAGAAGGGTGAAATTTTTAAAAAAATTTAGCTGCTATTAGATGTCATACATGCCCTCAATCCAGTAACTTAACATAATAAGATTTTAAAAGATGATTCTTGGCCACTCAAGCCTTACCTTATGTTGTGGTGCTCTAAACATCAGTGCAGGGTTCCTGGGTGGCTCAGTCGGTTAGGGGTCTGATTTCCACTAAGGTCATGATCTCACGGTTTGTAAGTTCAATATCCACATAAGGCTCTGCGCTGACAGTCCGAGCGTGCTTGGGATTCTCTCTCCCTTCCTCTCTCTGCCCCTCCCCCACTCATGTGCGCGCGCGCGCGCGCGCGCGCGCTCTCTCTCTCTCTCTCTCTCTCTCTCTCTCAAAAATAAATAAACATTTGGGGCGCCTGGGTGGCTCAGTCGGTTAAGTGGCCGACTTCGGCTCAGGTCACGATCTCACAGTCCGTGAGTTCGAGCCCCGCGTCGGGCTCTGTGCTGACTGCTCAGAGCCTGGAGCCTGTTTCAGATTCTGTTTCTCCCTCTCTCTCTGACCCTCCCCCGTTCATGCTCTGTCTCTCTCTGTCTCAAAAATAAATAAACGTTAAAAAATAAATAAATAAATAAATAAATAAACAAACAAACATTTGGAAAAAAAACACATTAGTGCAAGCAAACCCCAAAAAGAATAAAAGAAAAACAAACAAAAATAGGATCATGGCTCCATTACCAACTTCTACTCTGTTTGAAAGTGAGTTAATAGAATAACCATAGTTCAACTCTCTTAAGGTGACAACAGATGCCTTATTATTGATTTTTATTTTATATTGTATTGAATTCTCCCTCAGGAGAGTCATTATACATTTACTTCCCAGCAGGAAACACTCCCATCCCATTGTGACTCACGAGGCCACAAATGAGGTTGAAAAATCCATCCTGCATTTGTCAATTTGCTAGGCCAATTTTGTGTTGTGATGGAGTTCTGATAGAGGTGGCTTGAATTGTAGGCCCTTCCACCTGCCCAAGCTGAATTAGTCAGCACACATCATCTGCAAAGCACAGTAATCCCTTCTTCTCCATTAATCTGCAGGGGACAGTTTCCAAGACCACCAGAGAATACCTGAAACCATGTAGTACCGAAAGCTATACACTAAACCTTGGATTGTGGATTGTAAGTAACTTGTTCTGTGAGTGTTCCACAAGATGAGCAAACAATTCTAATAAGTTTTAACTTGATAAATGAGCGATGTCTTGAAATATGAGTAGTGAGTAACACCTGAATGTCGCATGATCACAACTGAGCCATGGTTCTTGATATTCACTTTGATATACAAGTGCTTCGATTACAAGCATGTTATTGGAACGAATTATGTTTGCAAGGTTTTACCGTATATGTGTTTTTCCCCTTTACATGCATATCTGCGATACAGTTTAATTTACAAATTAGGCACAGAAAAAAAATTAACAGCAATAACTAATAATAAAATAGAACTATAACAAATACTGCCATAAATGTGGTATCTCTCAAAATACCTTATTGTGCTATACTCACCCTTCTTGTGATGGTATAAAATGAGAAACTGCCTATGTGATGAGATGAGGTGAGATCAATAATGTTAGGTGAATACTCACCTTCTGACCATATGTCAAAAAAGGATCATCTGCTTTCTAAATACAATTGACATTGGTCACCAAAACTGCAGAAAGGGAAACCATGGATAAGGAGGGATGAGTGTACATCCACTTTACTCATTTATAAAATGCCAAGTCCTATTAGATGATCCCAAAGGTCCCTTTCAACACTGGAACTCTGTAATTCCAAGTTCAGAGAGAAATTTAGGACCATTTGCTCAGATGTGAGTCGAGAAAACTAAACAAACTTTTGCAGAAGAGGGGCTAATTTAGTTGC